>NC_081779.1:3338751-3638751 GCF_963082965.1 Carassius carassius | reverse complement strand
AGGTGTTGTAATGTGTCTAACCGTGTGGTTTGTCATGCAGTGGAGGATCTGGAGCGTAATGATGGCAGTCCACAGAAACCTTACTTCATGTCCAAGAACCTGATGAAGATCCTCAACAAGAAGAACAAAACGGCCAAGACGGGCTGATGAAGATGATGAGGGTTTCTGACTTCATAATCTCAAGCACTGTCACTTTCAGTCGAAGTGAATCCATGTACAGACCCTTTGAAACATTGATAGTCGTTTTGTCTTAGACATGTTCCTGAGATTCAATCCTGGAACTGTTTTACTGAAAATGTGCCAGTGCATTTTTTTCGTTGTGTTTTATTCAAGGCAAACTTGACATGTCTGTGAGCCAAAGCATTTATTATTAGCCATTTTTATCTTTACATATTAATATATTCAGTTTATGATTTTAATATAAGATTCAATTGACTGCTTTTGGTGCAGATTAATAACTAACGTTCTGTTCTTCCAAAACTGCTGAACATTTTTTAAGCCACTTTTTAAACTTTGTAATAGAGAATAAAATACATGACAGAATATCTGATCCTCCATAAGCATGAATGAAAGCCTTAGTTTTTTATATGATTTGTATTTGGTTCTGTGTGATTTAGTGTAACCTGGGACTAAACCGAGAATATTTATTTAAAGATATATATCTTTAATAAAAATGTTGCATATTATTGAGTGCTTATTTTCAGTACATTGACAATCCTAAAACTGATGGACAATAAAAGCTGAATTTATAGACTAAACTAAAGCAAAGCATCATTAAAAAAAAAAAAAATTGGAACTTAAAATAAGCAAATGAAATAAAACTGAAACAGAGGACTTTGCCTTTCTAACTAGCTAAAATGTCTGAAAATGAGACTTACTGCAAACATTTTTCTTAAAACTCACCCTTCAGGAAATGCAAATGTACTTTATTTTTTAAGTTCATGTACTCATGCAGTGGCAAATGAAAAGAAAAAGAAGGACTAAAAAGTATTGACATAAAATGGACTGTCAAATGAAAACTAAAAACATAGTACTAATATTATAACCAGGTCTGACAACGACATCATTAAATCAAATAAAATGTCTCAACATTTTTATTTTGTCGTTTTATTTCAAAACAAAGACCGTGAGTGTGTAATAAAATTAAATGCCTTAAAAATGCATCATGTAGTGTGGTTTTGTCCTGAACCCAGACCAGCAGAACCGGTTTGAGAGGTCATTAAAGTCACCCAGCTGTTAAAACTGGTTCATAATCGCTCAACGCTGCAGTTTTAACATATATCACATGACCTGATTCTGACTTCAGCTTCAGTACAATAGCGTTTCAGATGATGTATTAGTACTATTTTGAGCAAATTACACAAAACGGTACAATGTCTCAATCTATTTTACTATATAAATATATACATTTCATACAAATAAAAACATCCCACCGACTGTATTAAATGTTTATTTCTCAAGTGCCAGAGAACAGGCCACACCCACTTTAGTTTCTGCCCCATATGCACAATAATTATATGCAATTTAGCTACCAAAAGACTTTTTATGACAAAAACAAACATTATTACAAACATATTACAAACATAATTAACCGGCATAATGCTAAAAGGAAAAAGACAAACGAGCTTTTTCAACTAAAGTCACCCAAAATCATAAACCTGCCCACTTTATGCCCAGCAGATATCAATCAATACAACCAGCACTGTGACATGAAACAAGTGGGCGTGGTCCAAAGCCGGCCAATCACTTTGCAGAGAGTGGAAGTTAACAGAAATGTTCTTGTTCACAGGAAGTTTGTTACATTGACAAAGAGTTAAAACCGACGGGCTTACAAACCATCACCTCCCAGCTGTCAATCAAACGTCACAGCCAATGACAGAGAGACGCTTAAAAACATCATGTACAATATCCATATATACACACACATATATACACACCCACATACACACCAGCAGCTCACACTGCCAACACTCACGACTGTGAGGACTTTGAAGGGTGTATGAAAATTAAACTCACTTTTTGTAAAATTGTTCTAAGTTTCCGATAATCTATAATCTTTCAGACATGAAAATAATATATTTACTGAATGCATAATGAATTTTGAATGAATCTTCACTCGTTAACGATGTGTGTGAACACCCAATCGGCTGATTACTAACAGTTGTGACGTATGCTTTACACAACAAACACACAGCAGATAAATCTGTTGTGGAAACACTTCCTGAACACACCTGAAGCTCATCCTGGTCTGAACGTCTCTGTAGTCAGCATCTGGTCACCTTTAGCTTATGACTAGTGTGCATCTCTGGGACATTGATTTAAATTAAATCTCACATTGAAAATAAAGGGTGGATCTCACAAAAGCATATTCAGCTCATAGTTCACTCTAAACCAAAAAGGAAAAAAAAAACTAATTGTGATATTTTTAGGACAATTAACATTAAAATCTTAAATTCTTATTTCTGTAATATTTATGAAATTTATGAATGTGACAATTGTTATTTTATATATATATATATATATATATATATATATATATATATATAAAACAACAACATTTATACACACAAATTATAAATGAATGAATGTAAGCCCATTTTCCAACCTTTTTAAAACAATTATTTTAATAACAATTAAACATCATTGCTATGATGTAATATATATATATACACACACACACAGACACACACTGGCATCATAGCAATGAGATATATACATATGCCTTATAATTATGAGGTTTTAAAATCTTAGCAATGGGTTTTGCATATACCTGTATATATGTGATAATTTTTGCATCAATGTGCTTAGTTGAAATTGGGCTTAAAAATCAAAAAATGTCCTTTTGTTTTTTGTCTTTTTGCACAATATACTTTTTTTTTTTTGGTTTTGGGATGAAATTAAGAAATGTCCAGGTCATAAAGGCCTCATGAGATTCACCCTTTTATAACAGAAGTATGATAGTGACTAGTTTTTGTTCATCGGTCAGATTTAAGGATCTCAATAAGTGAAATGTCCTTCAGTCCAAACACAGTGAGACGTCCCCAACCTCTTTCACGGGTAATGAAATAAATCCTACATACATCACACCTTTTCATAGGACAGTGTAGAGCAAACAGAAAGTGAAGTGAGAGAGAAAGAGGTGGCTGGGATCGGGATCGGTCCACAAGCCGGGATTCAAAGTCGAAAAGCCCTTAGCGCAACAGTGATACATGATGGATATCATTTCATTACACAAATTCTTTGGCATGACAATGAAATGCTACAGAAAGTTGGGAATATAAATACGGTGAATCTCACAAAACCTGTGGCAAAAGTATCTGGGTAATATTTCATCCCAAAAATCACAAGAAAGGAAATACTTTTTAACTAAGATTTTATCCATTGTGATATTTACTTAATTAATAAAACATTTGCCCCCACCCAATTAATTTTACTATAACAGCAAAAAAGATTTAAATATTATTAGAGTAATAAAAGAGACTAGAACACCTCAACTTACAGAAATAAGAATTTAGGCAATAATTTCAGGAAATATTTTCAGAATGAAGTAAAAAAAAAAACCCATTTCTGGTTTGCATTTCTTATTTCTATAGCTATTTTATATAACTAATAAAATACACTGTGACATTCTTTTCATGACAATTAACTACTTAAGACATTAAAGTGATGAGAATTTGGGAATTAAATGTGTTTAATCATAATTTTCTTTATGCACAATGTAATTTCTGATTGCATTTGTCAACTCCTGTAGTGTTTGTTAATACTGTCTCTCAACACTGATGTGCGTGTGTGTGGATGTGTGTGTGAGTGAGACACAGACAGCTGATCTTCTGAAAGCATGTGTTTCTGTCGCTTCCATCGCAGACGGGCTGAAGCGAGAAGGCATCACACGCTCAGCAGCCAGAAGAAGAAGATGACGGCCAGGAAGAGGAAGAGCGAGTCCTGCCAGTTGTTGCCGTTACCGTCGGCTTGATGATCGCCTCCGTAATGAGGATCTGATGAGATCAAGTCACGGCTTTCAAAATAAACATTCATAAGACCTGGCATGATCTTAACGCTGGAGCATCTGAATAGTGAAATATTAATAGTGAGCATCTCAAAGATAGACAGCGGCACTGACCTCGTCTGTGAAAGTTGTCGTTGGTGTTAAAGACTGTGGTGAAAAAACCAAACGGAAAAGCCCCGACTCCAAAAGACATGTGAAACCCTGCGTCACCAAACCCCTGAAACGGCTGCAGAGACACACACACACACACACACACACACACTCATAATCACAGCATAACACCGCAGCAGACGATGTGTTATTCAGAAGAACACACACTCACTCCTCTGCTCTCTGGTTCGGTCCTTTGACCCTGAGGTCGTGGTGGTGTTTTCAATCTGTAACACACACACACACACACACACACATTAGACATTTCTCATAATAATGAAATGAATATCATCAGGCTGAATATACAATTTTAAGTCTTTAATGTTCCTTGCAGCTTCCTGTTAAAATAAAGCTTTGATAGTTTTGAACATTTGAAAATGAAAAATTATAATTATAAATATTAGTATTAGAATTTTACAATGTAAAGTGTGAAATACAAATGTAAAATAATGTAACATAAAATAATAATAATTATTATTATTACTACTACTATTATTAACAATATATTTTTCTTACTATTTTGATTTGGTGAAACATCACAATATATTTATATTTATTTATTTTTGATTTAATATCTTTTATATTTTATTGAATAATTACTATTGTTTTATTTTACAGTAAAATGTTACAAGTTATATTCATTGTTACATTTTTTTTACCTATATTTTATATTGAAAAATTATAAGAACAACAACAACAAATGTATTATGTATTTCATGTATATTGATATATAATCTCTACATTTTGGCCAAATTGTGCAGCCCAGTGTTATTTTATGATATTATTTATTTACTATTTTAGTTTTTAAGCAGTATTATAAATCACATTCTATTTTAATATTTTAATATTTTAAATTTAGCTTACCTTTTAAATATTTTTGTTTATTTACAGATTTGTTTTTATATTTAATACTAATACTTTATTTTATAGCAGCTTTATTTCAAATATTACAAACAGTTTTTAGTAGTTTTAGTTAGCTATAATAACCCTGGTGCAGTTTTGGTGCTTTTTAAAATGTCAAAATTTGATAAAAATCCCAAATATGGTGCAGCCCTCATCTCATGTGCCACAGTTTAACTCGCACATATTTGGCGTTGATGGTTGTTTAGTAACTAATATCAGTCATTTCTCTGTGCCTCCAGCATGAACATGTTACCCAAACCACACTCAAACTCCAGATCAGGTTCAAAATGATGTCATTTTTGCAGTATGCAAAATTTCTGTTTCCATGGAATACATGGACGACCTACTCTACCAGGAAAATAATGACACACCCTGTGAGTGACCCACAATGCAATGCACTTGACCTGACCTCCTGTTTACAGAGTGACAAATTATACAAATCTATTACTTGCCTTGTTATTTGATTGGCCCCAAATCATTTTTCACAAATTTGAATTGAACATGCTTGCTAGCTAGTAAATAAGTAACTAACTAAATCTATTGAGAGTGAGGAGTTGACGACATAGCACAGAGCCCCTCCTCTCGATATCACAGTCTCCGCCATGTTGGCAGGACACTGGCGGCGAAACAGGATTGTTTACGTGTGTTGTTAAAGGTGCTCTAAGTGATGTCACATGTTATTTAGGCCAAAAATTTTTGTCACATCCAGCAAACATCTCCTCACTATCCGCTAGCTGCTTTTCCCCTGAACACACTGTAAAAAAACGGGGTCTCTCTAGACACCACAGGCTCCACAAACAACAAGAAAAACAAACTGGGCTCACCCGCACCACAAAACATAACAAACTGCTCCAGCCAATAACCGACTAGAAAGATTTGGGGGTGGGGTTTGGGGGGTTAGTGCACGGATGAGGAGGAGGGAGGGTCTAGCTAGCCTGCGTTTTGTTTGACAACAATTTGAACGTCAAAGAAGTTACGACTCCCGGCATCGCTTAGTGCACCTTTAACTCGGTAGTAGAGGAGGTTCTCACAATTCTGGACTGTTTTACCATGTCTGGAAGTTACTGCTGCGTTAAAAACTACTCCAGTACCTCACACGATACATATGGAAAACATAGGAACAATGGAATACAGTTTTTCTAGGTCACACCAAGCGCAAAACAGCGGTATTTGGAGAAGCTCTCAGGCATCCAAAATATCGACCCATACGAGCTCCCTGCAGCGGAATGGCACAGAGACCTGGACCATTTACCTCCATGCACACATATGGTCATTGTGAATTATCTTGGTTTTGGTGTAAGTTACTACACAATGCAGGAGTTTAAAAGCCACAAGTCTTTGGAAAGTTACGAGGCTTTCTGCTGTGGCTGGGTCCATCTACAAGCCTCCAGGTGGTGAAAACTGCGTTGTACTGGCCAAAGTAAGTTTATTCACATGCGATTTAGCGTGTTGTAATTACACATTGCATTTAGCACACTTCTTGACCAAAATGACAAAGTAACTTCAATAACTGCGACTATTTCGTAAAGACTAGATTGTAACGAGATGTTCAAGCTTGTATGGGCCGATATTTTGGATGCCTGAGACTGAGAGCTTCTCAAAATACCGCTGTTTTGCGCTTGGTGTGAGCTTGTTCCTGTAAGGTCCCCTTTCTTTCGCCTTATCTTTCTGCATTGCTTTACTTTCTTCATTTCTTTCTCATATTCATAGATCCGTCTCTGTTCCACCGACATAATAAATGCGCACAAATTAAAGAGCTCTAGAATGTCTAGTCGCGCCTCTGTGAAGTTCTGAAGGCGTTGCCCCTGGCAACCGATAGTGTCCAACCATCAAGGCCCACCGGCTCAGACCCCTCCCAAATCAACCCAAATCGGCACGTGACTCCTCACTCTCAATATGTTATCCTAATGTGTAATACTGTACATTGAGCAGTACCTGGGGTCTTCCTGACTGGTGCTGCCCCGGCCGTACAGAGGGATGACTTTATCTCGACTGATTCCTGCTTTACACACGGGACACTGCTGTCTGCTGGGACGCGTCTCCAGCCACTGGAACACACGGGACAACATCAAATATGAGAAAAGGCTCTCATGCTCACTGAGGATGCATTTATTTAATCAAAAATACAGTAAAAACTGGAATATTGTGAAATAATAGTACAATTTCTGAAACTGTTTTCTATGTGAATATACTGTATATATATATTAAAAAGTAATCTATTTCTGTGATGCGCAGCTGTATTTTCAGCATCATTACTCCAGTCTTCAGCTTCATATGATCTTCAGAAATCATTCAAATACGATTTAATGCTCGAGAAACATTTATTATTATCAATGCTGAAAACAGTCGTGCTGCTTCATATTTTTGAGGAAATGGTCATACATTAAATTTTTCAGGAATCTTTGATGAATTAAAGGGTTAAAACACATGTTTATTTGAAACAGAAATCCTTGAAATATTATTAATGTCTTTACTTTTTATTATTTTAATGTATGTTTGTTGAATACATATTTCTTCATCTCTTCTTGCTTTCACAGATTCTAAAATAATTTAAGTGTTCTCCAGCTTTCTACTGTACATTACAATCTCATAATAATGGAATGACATGCTTTTTACATGTAAAATGAAATGATTATGAACAGATATAAAATAATTCATAATGCCAGTCATGATATTAGACACCGAGAAACTGACCTGATGAAGACACGGCCAACTGCACGAGGAGCAGGCGATCCAGGAAAAACACAGAGAGAGAGAGAGAAATATGAGGTTAATTACTTTCTTTATTATTTATTTAAAGCCAACAGAATTTATGGAAAGCAAGAAAACTCTTTCATGAGTCTAAACCTGTCTAAAGAAATGCATCCAATCCATTCCATCAGCATAAATCACATCTGTCTGCATATTTCTCAGACATGAAAATCAAATGATACATAAAGGTGTGAACATAAAATATGGGGAATGTCGTGAATCCTGAGGACAACATAATATAAATATATTCGTAATACAACTATTTCACCACTAAAGAAGTTGCATTAAGAAAAATATGCCTATTTTTAGAAATATTAAGATTTTAGGCTCTGTGATATTTTTTATTTAGTACATTAATTAAACACCCACCCAATTCTTATTACTGTAACGAAAATATTTTGATATATTATTACAGTAATAAAACAGAATACATTTTTTTTGAAAATCATGATAAGAATGTGAGTCTACAATATGATCATCAGAATTATGAGGAACGTTTATTTTTTCATCTCTCAATTGTCATTGTGTAGCATTGCATTATATGTTTTTAAACTAAAATTAATGTGACCGTGGAGCACAAAACCAGTCTTAAGTCTCTGGGGTATATGTGGATAAAATAGATCTTTTATGACAAAAATCATTAGGATATTAAGTGAAGATCCATGAAGATACTTTGTCAATTCCATACCGTAAATATATTAAAACTTAATTTTTGATGAGTAGTATGCATTGCTAAGAATTCATTTGGAGGCAATTTTCTCCATATTTTGATTTTTTTGCACCCTCGGACTTCAGATTTTCAAATAGTTGTATCTCGGCCAATATATTCCTATCATAGCAACCCAGACATCAATGGAATGCTTATTTATTCAGATTTCATATGATGTATAAATCTCAATTTATACATCATATGAAAAAAAAAATTGACCCCTTATGACTGGTTTTGTGGTCCAGGGTTACATATCAATGTACTAATACATATTACTATTGATTATTATTTACATATTATGTTGTTGTTTCCGAGGTGAAATATGCCATGTTTTAGTGAGATTCACTCAATAACTCATGAACTTTCATGCTAAGTGTACAGTGCGATCTATAAAAGCGTAGAACACATAACTCATTCTAACCTAATATTTTATAAGCCAAGACAGAAAGCAGTTGTCCAGGCAGATCATGACGGGATTGTTGCCCAAATACTGAATAACTATCAGACGTTTGTCATGCACACAATCACAAACACACTCCAAAAGTTTGACATGAATGAAGGCTGCGATCACAAACACAGAGGGTCAGCATTACGTGTGCTTCTGTTCTTACTGCTCCACTACAGCCTCGATCCTCCAGCAGTCGTATCTCTCTATAACCCTATAATCACACACTAATGGCACGAAACACACACTCGACTCCAGTCACACATGCTGTAAGAGCTCTGCAGATCACAACCCAAACAAGACATCGCTCAGACGCACATACAGTGAGTTTCACATTCATCTGACCAGATCGGCCTGATTTCTGTCTGTCCTTGTAGTAATTATTTCAGGCGTAAACCTGCAAGACAGCAGATAAACTTCACAACACAAACATCAGTTTATTTTCCTTCAAGTTTAGTTAACTGTTACTGTATCATATTTGATATGTGCATTTCTAAAGCCTTTAAATGATCAACATGATCAAAACATTCCTGACAAACCTGTTGCAGACGATATACTACATGCCTTCTGCCTCTGACTTAAAGTAAAAGGCTTTTAGAATCAATTTACAAACATCCACATAAGGCTGACATTCACGTGTCTTAGTTTTCGCTTTGAAAACTTTACTGATTTTTATGAAGAAAACAGAAGAATAACATATATCGTTAGTGATATTTCAAGAAGAACACATACTAGACTAAAGCAACATCAGTTTACCTGATTATCCAGACATCATTTTTAGAAAAATCATGTTCAAATGTGAGTATCAGGCTTTTGAGGAATGTTTATTTGTTCATCTCTCGAGCTCTCATTGTTTTGCATTGCATTATATGCTTTGGTTATACAACGAAGCATTTAAATCGCATCTTAAAAGAAATACTGGTAGAGATATAGAGTGACTGACGAGTGATATTTACATAATTTTATGTACTGTAAGTATCTGCTATAAAGATCTCACTGATTTACATTACAAGCTATAAGGATGTCTTCACTTTTTGTGCCCAAAGTAGAGCAAATCAGAGCCTCTGAATAAAACTGAACTGATTTTTTCTTGCATATTCTCACCATGTTATAATATATGAGTGATAAAAGTCGAATGTATCATATACAGTATAGAAACAACAACATGTAAATATTTTAAATTATTTTGACTAAAGGTTAAATAAACAGCACAATAAAACATAAAAATCACTTTTATATTAACCAGCATTTTCAGGAAATACCACACTATAACCGTAGAAACAAATACTGTGATAGTGCAGGGTAACACAACATGTTACTACTATAAAATTACAGTAAATTGATGCTCATTCTGACCCCTAATCCACGAGTCCACGTTTACCAGTTTTACTATAGTACCTGTAAATGAAGTAAATAAATTTATTTGCAAAAAGCACCGTTGTATAACCACAGCAGCACAGTAATACCATGGTCACACAAGCAAGAACATAATTTTTTAGTAACGTTACTTGGACGTAAGAGTCTAATTTTGACTCTCGAAACAGTAACTATGGTATTATTATGTTATCATGGTGGAATAAAGGTTGTAAAATGAGACCCATTCTTCCCTGTCAAGCTGTCAATCAGTCACTGTTTTTGTCTGAGATGTTGCGCTTGTGTTGCTGCAGTTTGACGCGAGTAAATAACTATTAACAGGCGAAACCAGCCTCGGTTAGTGTGGTAAAGGGTCAGTCGTTTTCTCACTGTCCTGCTGTGTGTGTCTTATGGTTTTAACGCTCAGTCTGCACTCACTCATACTGTTATGATACAGGATTATTGATAGGTTGTACCAGAACAGATGTCCACAGAGGCTGATGACCGCGTCCCGGGCGGTGTCCAGGCAGATGTTGCACTCAAAAGTAGCTCGATCTCTGTCCCGCTCGCCTTCCGCGCTTCCTCCCGGACCTGCTCCGCCCCCACTGCCCGGGACTCCCGCTCCTCTGGCGGGCGCGCCGTCACTCGAGCTCCGCTGCTGCTCTGCGGCCTCCATCCTCTCACGCTCGCACTGCGCGTAGCCTTTCCTGCGTATCGCTCTCGCGCGGACGTGACGCCAGTCCCTCCCACTCCGAAAGCGCACTTCCGCTTTTGAGTCGAGTGGGCGGGTCTTGAGCGAACGTTGTTGACTGAATTCGTGATTTAAAGGGGTACTATTATGCTTTTTCACTTTTTTTCAACGTTACTTAGTCTGGAATGTTGCTGTTAAGATCTGCAAAGTTACAAAGCTCAAAGTCCAATTCAAAAGGAGATATTTTTTTTTAGCAGAAATCACTTTTCAAAAACTACAACGAATGACTCATTTGGACTAAAACAAATTTTTTCCTGGATTTGTGATATCACAAATACCGACCAATGGGACGATACCCGGTTGAGCTGCACTAGAGAAGGCAACGAGTGTTATCACTATGTCAAAGACATGTAAGCTTTCCCAAGGCAGACGAACTTAGAGTGTTTACAATCATCCCGGTTTAAATCACACTCAAATTGCTTTGATTTTAACTCAATATTTAAACTGAAGCTGGCAGGCGGCTATGGTAAGGGGAGTGACATTTCTGCCAATCCCAACACAGCTAACCAATCACAGCACATTTCGTATTTCAGGAGGCGGGCCTTCATTTGATACTGGAACTATTTGAGCGGTGTTGTTATAATGTAAATTATGAGTAAAATAATGCATTCTAGTACACCCTCAAAATGTTCATTCTCCTCTGTACACTTGGCTGACAGGAGAGTATGGAATGTATTATGAATTATCAAACATTTACATTTAGCAGATGTTTTTATCTAGTGTGCTTCAATCTTTTTTTCCAGTATGACACAGCTGTGCGTAAAGTGAGGCACATACATACAGTGTTCGAATTGAGGGGGGGCTGGGGGGGTCCGGGACCCCCCATAAGCATCAAGGGACCCCCCATAAGGCCCAAAAAAATGACCTTGGGGGGTCCCCTGGTTTTTCATTAAAACTAAAATAGAAACAATATTTGACATAGCCCTATCTATCTATTTTTTACCAAAGTATTGCGCTGCCGCTCCATAGACTGTAAAAAGTGCCGCTCCCATAAAAAGCTACTTCAAATTAGATGTGCATCTGAAAATACGCTCAAGTGCGCCACACGCTGTTTTCTGAAGGAATTTACAGAATGCGGGCGCGACGTCGCTGTGTGATTGGCTGACAGAGTGATCCTTCGTCATTATTTTACCTCACGATAACGGTAAGATAATATTTCTTTGTTTTATGATTGTTTGGTACACCTAATTTATTGCTACTGAATAAGTGTTTATCTTAGAATCAGAGAGTCACTTATAATCTTGGTCTGTCAATAGTTGTTTTTTTTTATCTTATGATGCTAGCTCACTATCGGCTTGTTAGTTGTAATTAGCCATCTAACGTAATTCTGAGAAAAATAGAATCTTGTTTGGAGCTAGCATTGCACCCATTCTGAATTAAACAAATCATTTTAAATCTAGTAACCTTAACTGCTCAAAAACAGTGTTAATTTAATTAAGGACATTATTACTGATGAAAATGTTCATCAGGTGAAGGCTTTTTTTGTGTCAACGATGATAAAGCAGGGTTGCTAACTCTCACGAATTGTGCGTGAGACACACATGCATTGATTATTACGCCGAAGACAAACATGCAGATCAACCGTTTTTGTTATGAATTGTATCCTATTTTCCATTATTATGTATAGCCTAATACAATTAGTGTAGTATTTAAGGTTAAGTGGAGAAAAGGATTTTAAATTCAATGCAAAGAGGCAAATTAAAGTCATTTTGTGGCCAGAAAAATAATAATTTCCATTTGCAATGCCATTGTTTACCCACTCTAATAAATATACATACTCTAGTTGCTCAAAAGAGTATTGCAGGTCATAACTGCTTACTTATTTTTAGGTTTTGCATTTAAATAAATATTTAGACATGATCAAACACTAGATTATACATTTTAAAAAGATACTCGTATAAGCACACACAAGTGAATATTAATTAATGCAAGAAAATACTGAGTTTAACCCAAGAAAAGTAAGTACAGTAGGCCTATTCATGTGAATTGATAGTGAATCAAGAGATCAAAATTGATTAATGGTCATCAGCATCGTAATCGTATCAAATTATTTCTATTTTTCCCTCTTGTAGAAACACTATTGTGACAAAACATATATTTAAACATATACTCTCATTCACCACTATAGAAGTTTACCCAACTATGACAACTTCTGCTTGAAAATATGAAAGGGTTATGTAACTACATTCAAGATAAATTAGTTTTTTTAATGAAATAAAATGCCTACATGTGCACTGTTCAAAGTATATCACCATTAATAACCTTAATAAGTAGCATGAATAACATGGAGTGCTTTCTTAAATATATTCACAGTAACGACAACAAATATAATATTACAACTTACATCTTACATTATTTTCTCAGATATGGACAAGGGAAAGAAGAGAAGAGCCATCTTGTTATTTCATAGATTTTTATTTAATTTTACATAGTAAATGCTCAGCTGCAAAAACATGTTATGAAACACACAAAGTAAATTAGATTCACAAGTAAAGTAAAGTAAATTATATTATTATATGAAATAAATAAATACAAATATGTATATTATTAGTTGTTGTTTTTTTTTTGGGGGGGGGGGGGGGGGGTTGGGGGACCCCCCAAGAGCTTTGACTCAATTCGAACACTGCATACATACAGCAATGGTTCACACAGTCGTGTAGATGACCTACAGACTACAGACACGGACTAAATGTGTTTCAGGGGTTTTGTAAAGGTTCTGGACTCTCACACAGATTCATGCTGCCCTCTGCTGGTTACAATCACAACTCTATTCAGAATCAAGACATGCCTTTGATTAAAGATCTCAAATAACAGATGACCAAGAAACAACACACACACACACACACACACACACACACACACACACACACACACACACACACACACACACACACACACACACACACACACACACACACACAAACATTTTCAATCTGAATTACTGGATTTGCTGATAAAATGAATTTCTGTTCTTTAGTTTTGTCATTTTCTCATAATTTCACAGGTTGAAATTTAATTTTCTTGAGTTTCCAAAAGGGATGTCACTTTATCAAAAGTCGGTTTAAACTTATTCAAAATGCAATGAAGATTTGTATAATTTTAAAACTATTTGAAACAATAAATTAATGCATAAAATAAAAAATGTCAATATTTTTTGTGTTGTAACATCAGTACTTCAGTAATACATCTTTAAAACAAACAATGCATTTCAAAACACTTCAAAGGTATCTGGTTTTCACCGGGCTTTCCGTGCAAGTAAAATATAATAAATGTAAATAATGTGAATAAATGCAATGTGAATTTACTGTGATACAAGATGCCGGATTGTGCTTCATGTCCAAATGTCCAGAAGATTGATTCAGTGTCTGACCTAATGCTTTTTGGATGTTGTGAAAAACCACCCTATTATTAGTCATGTATGAATGTGATTTTCAGGTTTTCACATTCTTTTGCCACTGATGATGAAAGTAAAGCTCTAGATCTGATTCTTCATAAAATCCTGCAAGACTTGTAACTGATCGCTTGATCTTCTAGCTGGAGTCCTTTCGTTGTAGAGCTGAAAAAAAAAAAGGATTTAATTTTAATTAACAGCCATCTAAAACTGATTAGTTTCTTTTCCTAAAAAAGACCAAAATCAAGTAGCAAAACACTGTGTAAATGAAAAAGAAAAGTATGATTTATAATAAACGGAAACATTACTGAGGTTTGGCATTGAAATGTTCTTGGATCTGCAGCGTCCTGAAACACAGAATAACAGCATTATAATGTCTTTAAAATCAACACAAATACTTTGAAAATAAAGTTTCAAGAAACAATGAAGTTGTTGTCATTTGAGGAGAAACTATTAATGTTACTTGGCAGTGGTAACAGCAGTGTATTCTGGGTAACAGTGTTCTGATCGGGGTCTTCTCTCTCCATGGCTGAAAAAAGCAACAACAAATGTTACATTCACACTGTCTGCATGACTTTATTTTTTAAAACTCAGGAAACTGTATCTGAACTCACCAAAATTAGGCATAGAGATGTTTTTAGAACCCATTGCACCTAGAAAAATCATCACAGCACACGTTTAAGACTCTGAGTGAGTGAAGATGGATACAGATGAATGAATTCAGAAGTTCTGACCTCGAGCTGCTGTAGGAGCTCCTGCTGGAGTCTCTTTAGCATCACAAAGACTTTGAGTTTCCTGAAGCTCCTCAGCTGAAAGACACACAGAAGAACCATTAATGAAACAGAGCTGAAAAACATCTGAACAAGTGTTTGAAGCAACGTCCATTTCTGAAGAAACACTGTTAGTGTGTGTATTAGTGTCTGTTCAGGACCTACTCTGAACCTCCTCCAGACTGTCATCTATGGAGTTTTCATCATGTGAAGAATCATTGAAAACAGCAGCCAAATCTGCATCTGTTTCTGGTCCTGAAGATTGAGAGTTCAGAAGAAATAAAGTGGTTGATTAGTGCAGATGGTTATTGAACATTTTAATGCATTTCATCATGGACATAGTGAAGTTGTACAGTGAATGCAGAGGCTTTTAATTTCAATTATTATTGGACTTCTAAGCAATTCAGACTCACTTATTCCTTCCAAAAATTCCAGTTCTGTTTGTGTTGTAACAAAAGGCCTACCTGAAATAATAAATATTAACACAGAGTCAGTCTGATCTCACATCAGTTCATCATCAGGATGATCCGTGTAGAGATCGAGACAATCTCTAACTTATGTTAGTATTAATGTCAGGAAATGACCACAGTGTGTTTCAAGTGGTGAATTACTAACTGTCAAGAGTAAGAAAACATCTAAATTCAACAGGTATATAAAACCAAACATCCAAAAAATAAATACACATCTGATGAGTTTTTTTATGGACTCTTTAGTTACATTTATACAATAAATAATTTTCATTGTGTTGGGCAGCAACTTCATGTCCATCATAAAACTATTTGCAATTACACACAGTTACAATTAAAGACAGTGCATGTATTAGTGAATGTGCTAAACTTACTGGGGAGGCAGCCGAGATATAGACCTAAAAGAAGCAGAAGAAGAAAACATGTCAGCAGTGGATGAAAGTCCAGAAGAGAATGAATTATCAATTTAATGTAGATGTCAAATACATTACAGAGTTTTCAGAGCACAGTAAATAAATTAACAATTTTCAATATTTTCATTTAAATAAATTTTTGTTACATTAGTATGATTTAGTCTGAGTTTGCTGTTGATTCCTGAAACAGAAGCAGCTCAGAACCGCTGCTGTGTGTGAACTGAACATTTGGATTTACTCAGCTGATTACTGATGCCTTGCTTTGTCCAGCTAAATCAATTAAACAGCGAAAATGTATGTATAAGTGTACATATAAAACTCACTTTGTGGTTGATTAAATGTGAGATTACCTAAAAGAAAAATCATGAAAGACAACAAATTATTTTTTATGGTACTACAAATCATAATTCATGCACTTAATTTATCATGATTTGTACTTTAATTTTGGAAACTTTTGAAAGAGTCACTTTGGATAAAAGCATCTGAATAAATGTAAATGAGATCAATGAATTTGTTGATTCAAATTTACTCCCACAAACAACCATAAATGATAAATATTAACAGTGACAAACATCTCATGTCAGTTTATAATCAGAATGATCTTTGTAAAGATTTAATGAAACATCTTGACTCATAAACAGCTTGTGCAACATACGTAATAAATCATGCTAATACATTTAGTCATTTACAGTGAGGCTGTGCAGTGACATCAAATCAAACGGTTTTAAATGCAGGTTATTTTTATTATAAAATAATTTTTATATTAATTTTTATTCAGAACTTGTGCGTTCTGGCTATTCTAGTGGGCTTTCCTCCTCACTTTGGGCTCCTCTACTCATAGACAAACACCTGATGAGCTTTTTAAAAAGTTGTTCATTGAAGTATTAATAAATGTATTAATACATTTCAATGTTTGGCTTTAATGACATTGTTGTTGCTTTTGAATGATTAGCATTTTTCTAAAATAAAAACATGTCAGCACTCCGGGTAAAAGTATAGAAAATAATAATTTATTACATTAGATAATCTTAAATAGTGCTATAAATCATAATGTCACTCATTCATGTACCTAATTTAACCAAAAACTAAAGTTAATTTGAAAAATAAAACAAACTGTTACATTTTGAAAGAGTTAGACTAACAATAATCTTTAGTAAAATTGCCCGGGGAAGAGCATATCCACAAAGTCATAAAAAATAACCAAAACAATCCAAGGTTTTTTATTTAGCACAGTGGATAAATTAACAAAAAACCAGATGCCACCCGATTCAATTATTCCATCAACGTTTAATAGTAATGACTTTATGAATTTCTTCACTGATAAAATAGATAACATTAGAAATACAATAGCGAATGTAGATTCTACAGCGTCTAACACTTCAGTTTCATCCAGCGCACCCAAAAGATAAACTGCAGTGCTTTACAAATATAGGACAGGAAGAGCTAAATAATCTTATCACTGTATCTAAACCAACAACATGTTTATTAGATCCTGTACCCACTAAATTACTGAAAGAGTTGTTACCTGTAGCAAAAGAACCACTTCTCAATATTATTAACTCGTCGTTATCTTTAGGTCACGTCCCAAAACCATTCAAGCTGGCGGTTTTTAAGTCTCTTATTAAGAAACCAAAACTAGATCCTAGTGAACTTGCAAAATAAAGGCCTATTTCAAATCTTCCATTTATGTCTAAAATTTTAGAAAAAGTTGTGTCTGCTCAATTGAGTTCTTTCCTGCAAAAAAATGATCTGTATGAATTTCAGGTTTCAGGTTTCAGGCCCCACCATAGCACAGAAACTGCACTTGTTAAAATTACAAATGACCTGCTTCTTGCGTCAGATCAAGGCTGCATCTCATTGCTAGTTTTACTTGATCTTAGTTCTGCGTTCGACACCATAGATCATGACATACTCCTAGATAGATTACAAAACTATACAGGTATTCAAAGGCTGGCTCTTAGATGGTTTAGATCCTACCTGCCTGATCGCTACAATTTTGTTTATTTAAATGGGGGGTCATCTCATTTATAACCAGTAAAATATGGAGTGCCACAAGGATCCGTCCTAGGTCCCCATCTATTTTCAATATACATGTTGCCCCTTGGTAAAATATGGGATTAGTTTCCACTGTTATGCTGATGATAATACTCTCAACAAGACCAGATGAAACTTCTAAATTATCTAAGCTAACAGAATGTGTTAAAAATTTAAAAGATTGGATGACCAATAATTCTATCCTTTTAAATTAGGATAAGACAGAGATATTAATTATTGGACCAAAAAAACAGTATGCAGAATCTAGTAGATTACAATTTGCAACTAGACGGATGTACTGTTACTTCCTCTACAGTCAAAAATCTGGGTGTTATATTAGACAGCAACTTGTCTTTCGAAAACCATATTTCCCATGTTACAAAAACAGCATTCTTCCATCTTAGAAACATTGCCAATCTGTGAAAAATGGTACCTGTTTCTGATGCAGAAACGCTAGTTCATGCATTTATGACCTCTAGACTGGACTATTGTAATGCACTTCTAGGTGGTTGTCCTGCATCTTCAATAAACAAGCTACAGGTAGTCCAAAATGCAGCAGCTAGAGTCCTTACCAGGTCAAGAAAATATGATCATATTGCCTCAATTTTACAGTCTCTGCACTGGCTACCTATTAAGTATCAGTTAAAAAATTATCATTACTTAACTATAAGGCCCTAAATGGTTTAGCTCCTGCGTACCTAACTAGCCTTATACCTATTTTACAATCCATCACGCTCCCTAAGGTCACAAATCTCTGGACTTTTGGTAGTTCCTAGGATAGCAAAGTCCACTAAAGGAGGTAGAGCTTTTTTGGCTCCCAAACTCTGGAATAGCCTTCCTGATAATGTTCGGGGGTTCAGACACTCTCTCTCTGTTTAAATCTAGATTAAAAACGCATCTCTTTCGCCAAGCATTTGAATAATGTATCTCTAAAATTGTGACTGTAGTTGCATCTGATCAAATGCGCATTTTCATTCTTTAGCTTGGGTTAAACTAATTAATTTTACTTTGTTGGAACAGCAGCTATGCTAATGATGTCTCTATTTGTTTCTCTGTTGTGCCATGGGATTTACATCTCGTGGTAACTAGGATTTACACTAGTTCCAGTCTGGATCATCAAACAGAACTAACAAATATTGTATAATAACTCTCTCAGGTTACGAATGTAACCATAGTTCCCTGAGTAGGGAACGATACACTGCGTACTCTAGGGGTCGTTTTGGGGAACACCTCGTCGTGACCCGTGTCTGAAGCATACATTGAAAAAACACCAACTTGTTGGCCGGCGACTGCCTCCGACGTCACTACCAGCACGACTATAAATAAGCACCGGGAGAGCACGTCATTCACTTCTTCGTCTGAAGCTTGCGTCCGAAGCATGGCAGGGAGCTAGAGGACGCAGTGTCTCGTTCCCTACTCAGGGAACTATGGTTACATTCGTAACCTGAGACAGTTCCCTTTTGATGGAACTTCGAACTGCGTCCTCTAGGGGTCGCTTTGGGGAACAGTAAACCCACACCGCCATGCTGAGGGGAGTGCAGGCCAGAATCATGGCGAGCACTAAGTACCGACTCTACCATTTCCATCGGAGTTGCCCCTGGGACGTTTAGACGGCTGTCTGTGATAGTACCCCTTACGGCCAAAAGGCCTAAGCTACATACCCAACTTAATTGTTAGGGCCTCGGCCAAACAGTTCAGAAGGCGAAACCTAGAGCTGAAGGCTTGGAATCAGAAAAGATTACTTTAAAGGGATACGGCTAAGAACCTAGCATTTCTACCAAGTCTTGCCTGTCACACAGGGGCTATCGCTAGCTTACGCATAAGCTTGCATAAAGAGCTCTCTCGACAGTTCTCTAGTAGCAACACCCTGTTTAGATAGGTATCCGAGGATACATAGGTGGAGTGGCGCCCAAGATGAACGGTGCTTTTACCAACTCAAGGAAGGGCATGAAGCAACCGCGCAAAGCCCTCACCATATAGGGTTTTCCACAGTGTGGATTTCAGAAAGTGTGCAAAGACTTCACGTGCACAATTACCACAGCATGGATTTTCAAATACTGTTCTAAGGAGGGGCTCTCATGGCACTCTGATAGAGCTGCTCATAGATGGAATGTTGCATCTCAAAACAGTATGATTGAGAGTCATCAATTCAATCTATGGAAACAATACAAAAAACAGAGAACTCAGTCTCATATGACAGGAGAACTCCGAGCTCAGAGTAGCGCGCTCATAAGCAACCCTTTTTTGGAAAAAGGGGAGCGCTGCTAAATTACCACGAATATCACCCAAATAGCCCCTCATGTTGAGGGAAGCGATGCTTGAGGTGTATAAACAAATACACACTGGCTGAATGGAGCCCAAGTAACTGCCACCTCCACTTCCTGCTAGATGCGACAGCACCACTAAGGGGCAAGAAGACCCCTCGGGGTGACCTGGCAGGACATCCATGAAATTCCCTGCAGTGCTGTGCCAGGCCTGATGATCAAGGAGGCTTCCTCATAAACCTGTGATCTCAGCTGCCTAATACCGGAACATGAAGCCAGATGGCTGGTGCTGGCGAATGTTTAGTAAACACTGTAACTGAGCACTGCAAAGGAAACTCACAGAGTTTATTAGTAGACACGTAACCACCAGCAATTTAACACACATAAGTATATACAGAGAGGGTTACATTTACTCACCCACCCTCCTGCCCTGGAGCCCCGCTCAAGGGGCGCCTCCTTTTAGTCTGGACCATCAGTCAGGTGGTTGCTATGAACATAGAACCATAAAAACATTATAGGTCCAGCATAGGAGACTGTTATGCGAGAGGTTTCCACCTAACCTCGATCAGGTGGAGAGCTGGTGGTTACAGGGGAATTAGAAAGGGGAGGATAAAAGCAGGAGTTAACCCTCTGAAGTCGATTAACGCATATATGCATTATGAGGCTATTTTCTCCTGATAACCTCTTAGACTCTAGAGGGTTAAAAATCCCCAAAGGGAACGAGTAGATACCTCGGTATCACTCCGATTCAGACGAGAACTCTGCCTTGTCTAGATCACACCCCTTAGGTTCTGCTTACCTCCTTGTGACCCACGATTCCTCTAACCCCTGCCCGCAGGTGGGGGAGGAGTGCGAGTTGCGACTCTAGCCTTCTGTGCCCATCTTTGATCCTTAGATCGAGACAGGCCAGGACCACTATGTTGTTCGGGCTCAGGCCTGGACCTTTGTGGAACAGCAGAGCGCGCCTTCGTCTCCCTGAACTTCTCAAATTCGTCTCAATGGAAATACCGAAAAGTTCAGAAGGCGAAACCTGAGCATCGAGAAGAAAGCCTTTTCTTTCCTCCCGATGTCTGCCAGGTTCATCCACAGATGTCTCTCCGCTGCCACCATGGCCACCATAGTCCTGCCCATGGTGGAAGCGGCCTGCTTGGTAGCACAGAGAGAGATCCGTGGTGTGGCGCAGCTCAGCTACCTGATCAGAAAAATGCCCCTGCCTCTATCTAGGTCTCTTAGCAGATCAGCCTGATATGCTTGAAGCACCAGCATTGTGTGTAATAAAGCCACAGCCTGACCTGCTACTGCGTATGCCTTGCCATTTAAGCGAGATGATTTTCTGAAGGGGCCTAGATGGCAAGGAGGGAGATTAAGAGAGGAAGTTTCCCCTGCAGAAAGAAAACATTTCCACAGATAAAATTTTTTTTATAAATTATTTATAAAAATGTTAGCTCTTTCTACAGGGGGCATTCCCTCATAGCCGCTTTCGCGCATCACCTCGATGTCGGCAGATTACTTTGATGCCGAAACCGATGGATGCGAGAATAAAACGGCATTTTTCATTTCTTTTTAATCTCTGTATGGAGATCATGCAGAAATGAAAGGCTCACCTGAGCTGGAGGGCTCTGGTAAAAAGGTAATTTTCGCTCAATAACCTCCAACAGCTCTACATACGCAGGGCAGGAGAATTGAGAAGGCTCAGCCTCAGCTTCTTCACCATCCTCAAATATCTCCTGCTTTTCCTGGGTAAAAACCCAGCAGAGCACTAACCTCAGTATCAGAAAGTGTTAAAGATATATCATCATCCTCCCGATGCTCTCTCTCGTCCGGCGCCTTTTTTTTTACGAGCGTGAAAGGGAAAGTCCCTCTATAAACCATTCAGACAGATGCACCTGTATTCTCATGAGCTCATTCTCTTCCATGTCTCAGCACGGACAGGCCCTGAACCGTGGGAAGCAGATGGCTGTCTTTTTTTCCCTTTTCTTTCAGAAGAGAGACGAACGAGAGCAGAGCTTTTTCCATTGAAAAAACGCTCACAATGCACTCAGATTGCCTCCTCAAAGACATCGCGTGCGTGTTCTTCTCCCAAACAAATGACGCAAAGATTTTGTGTGTCATCGGGTGTCAAATAACGCCGACACGGATGCACACATTGTTTAAACGCTTGCTAGTTGTCGCCATGATAAACAGAGAAAGATTGCCCTTACCGGTTCTTTCAGATGCACGCTTCAAACAAAACAGTCAGTGAAGATGAAGACGATAATGACGTGCTCTCCAGGTGCTTATTTGAAGTCGCGCCGGTAATGACGTCGGAGGCTGATGCCGTCCAACAAGTTGGTGTTTTTTCAATGTATGCTTCAGACACGGGTCACGACGAGGTGTTCCCCAAAGCGACCCCTAGAGGACGCAGTCTGAAATTCCCTCGAAAGGGAACTGCTGTTAATAATGTTCATCGTCTGGCTGTTTCTGAAAAATCCTGTCATACGTGCACAAACTGACAGTCACCACTTATAAGCTACCACTAAATATTGAAGAAATGTAATTTTCTGTAAAGTTGCTTTGTAATGATTAGTATCGTAAAAAGCACTATACAAATAAACTTGAATTGAATACTTAAACAAGGACCTGTGTAAAGATTTAAAGTCCCTGTAAAGGAAATATTAAATGCGTTCTGAGTGTGTCACACCACAGAAAAAATTATTTTTAACCACTCAGCCAAATTTGAATATTAAAAATCTGCTAAGTAAATCAAATAAGTTATCAAAATCTTGGCGGTATCCTAACCATATCCCAGCTAACTACACTGTTAGCTGTACTAAAGTATAAATGTCTTGATTCATAAAAAACTACTGCAACAGGACTTCAGAGCAGATGATCAGATACTGTATACTCCAGCTGAAAAACCATTTACTTGCAACAATTACTCAAAAATGTTCTGATTGTTCTGAATCTTAGTGAAAAACCAACAAATGTTGTTGATCTGAAAATCTGTCAACATGACTAATAATTACCAAATGTTATCTGTAAAAATCTCTCCACTTTGATCAAAATCTTATAGAAATGGAGTCACCTGAAAGACTCGGTTGGGATAAACTCAGCGACGTGACTAAATAATGCAGTTTAATGTTAAATGATTACAAGTCTGTCCTCAGACTGACAGCATGTCTGATTACATGAGATGATTGCAGATGTGTGTTTATACTGTGTTATGATTTTGAGAAGAGTCAGACTCACCCAATCGCAAATCATCCTTTGATTGTGTCTTCAGAGATTCTGAAATGACAAACATTAACAGTCATTCTTCTCTTCTATCATTCTACTGGGACTTTAAAACACTTAAAGGAATAATACTCACTTCGATATTTAACACATTTTCTCAACAGATACAAAACAAGAACAATGATAGCAAGAACAACTAAAGCAACTTCAACTCCAATGATCACCGGCAGCAGGACATTCGATTCATCTGACACAGAAAACAAAGAGTTTGATAAGGGTGCAAAATCAAATGTAACAGTAATTATGAAGTGATCTTATGAAATAGAGACCTTTATTATCCTCCTCATTATCGTTACCTCAGCTGCTAATGAGTGGTTCAGTCAGAGTCTGGTGCTTCACCACACACTGATAGTGAGATCTTTCAGACGGCAGGATCTGCAGAGTCTTCATTAGCTGAAAGGATCCGTCTGCGTTTGGTCTGAGTCCATGTGAGTTTAGCTGGTCCTCAGGTACCAGCGTCTGATCACGCCTGATCTCCATCTGCACATGTTTAGGGTAGAAGCCTGTGGCCAAACACACCAGAATCTGCTGCTCTGATGATCCAGATGCTTTTACAGAAGAGTAAACCTCAGGACGAGCTGCACGACACACAGACATGATTCATTCAAATAATAAACCAGCTTGAAAATAACTCATTCAAATGATAATCCTACAGATTCTTATGTGAACTATAAGTGAGATAAACTCACATGCTGTGATGAACTTTCCCTCTCGTTGAAGGTCAGTAAAGCTGGTTAATGTTTCCACACATTTCCTCTCAAGACTGGAAACTGATTCTCTGTTCCAGATGATGCCATGCTCAAGGAACAAAGGTTTCCAGTGCACAGAGAGGTTAAAGGTCAAAGTCTCTCCATCATAGGCGTATTCATCACTTCCTTGAAGAAATATTATTGAACCATTAGAGTGACGTTCACCTGCACAGCCGTGTCTCCACTGAAGAACATGAAGATCTGAAAAAATACACATCAGAAAATAAAATTCACTAAATGTGACTGATATTATTCATTTAAAGCAAGTGTATGTACTGTACATTGGTTTTTTACTTGAAATATCAATTTCAAAATTATACTGATGGTACAATGATTTACAGCAGCCATTTGGATATAAATGAGCAAATTCTGAAGAGGCTAGGATTGGATCATTATTGAATTGATTAATATGTTCCTGGCATTTTATAGGTTTGCCAACAATTCTTTTAACTATAACTGATGCAGTGCGTAGCTTTTCATTTCTTAACCAACCATGTCAGAAGATGTACCTATGTCCATTTTCCATTTTTTTCCTTTTCTTTTTTTAGATCAGGTCATTGACATTGAAATTACTTGGCATGACACAGCTTACCCCACTGTAACCTAAACATAATTACCTGCATCGTTCGTCACGTTTTCATTTCCTACTTCCATCAGTGCGTTTAAGTTGATCTGAAGCCAGTCTCTTTTATAATTCAAATAATCAGTTTCATTTCTAAAGAGTCTCTTAGATTCCTCACACAACTGAGTCAAGAAATCTGCTTTATTCACACTCTTACAGAAGCTCATCTCTATGTCATTGATTTCAACTGAGCGGTGAAATTCTGAAATCAGAGATTTCGATACGGTACTATAGGTGTAGTACAGAGAACATATTTCTGAAATGAGGAAAAAGAATCATGTTTCAACATGCAGAAAAATCACAATGCAGCAGTGTAACCAATATATGGCCAAAGTTTAAACCTAAACCTGAGCAATTCAAAGGTAAAAGCATGAAACATTACTAAACTTCTCAGCATTTTTTTCAACCTGGATCATTTTGCACATAGGAATGCTATCCTTACACACTATATGGGAAAACAATGAATGTACAGTTAGAATATGAAACAAGCAGATTAAAAAAACTGTTTTCTTACCACTCTGAGAGGTGAAAATAAACGAAATCAGTAAGAGAATTGTGTCTGAAGCCATTGTTTTTATGTTTCAGAAGGAAACTATAAAACCACAATGTCCGCTCGCCTCTCACGTGTGAAGCGCTATTCAGTGTTATGCTTTAAACTTTGCTGTGTATGTGGTGTGATTTATGCACTTTTTGCTGATTGCCAAGCAAACAGAGGAGAACTGACGTGTATACGCTTGCCAGCCGTCTGGCCAAAATCCCACAGTATTCAGGCATCAGACGTAAGATATGAGACGTTAAATGTCACGGTCAATCGCAACAACATTGCAACGACATAGCAAAGAGAGGATTTATTTTTATTTTTTTACTTTGCATCTGGAAAATGTACATGTGGATAAACGTCTTAGCCTATAAGGCAGAATTTTGTGCCACGTTGAAGAATAACTGAATAAATAAGATTAATGTCTCAATATTTATTAAATAATTATGATAATAAAATTGTTATAACAACAATCCTTCATTCTTTTAGCTTTTTTTCAGTTATTTTACTTCACTACTGAAATAACATTTTGATTTTGAGTTTGTACTTTACTCATGTGCAATTTAAACTGAATACTTAAACTAAAATAAATGTTTCTATCACAAAATTAATTTTAATTCTTACACTTTTGAAAAGTACTGGCTACACTTGCACATTTTCATTTCATATACTGTAGGTAGGTATGACTACACATTAAGTCAGCTAAGATGATGACGCTAAGAGTGCCACAAACTGAAAGTAACTTATGCGTGCACAGAAGTACAGAAGTAAACGGACTGCTGTGGTGTAAACTGAATGAGTTCAGGGTGTCTGAAAGTTTTTTGGAGACAGTTATCATAAAGTAAAGTGCAGGTATGCCAAACCTGGGAATGTTTATTGCAAGTTCTCAACTCTGGCCCTTACTGATACCTCCTGCCATTGAGGTTTTTATGGTCTCATGCTGCTTCTCATGTCAGACCTCGTGAAAATTCTCACTTCATTTAAAATACTTCTGTTAACCTTGCACATCTCAGATCCGCCTGCACAACCACTGTTTTAGACAACATCTCACAGGCACAATATTATGCCTCACTAGTTTGTGGAGTCATTTGGACACATTGTAGCAGTGATCTACTGTTTAGAGATTCTCACAGAGAAACTAGTGTAAGTGTGTGCCCACATGTTTCATGTCTACAAGCATCATTGCACTACAGTACGTAGACAGCCTAAAGGCCCTTTTTACCGCCTACATAAATAGGTGAAGCAAAACAAATATTCGGATCATCCCTTATTTTTTCCCTTATTTTCTTAAAGAATAAACACTTATTTTCTACAAAAATAAACATGATAACATATTACTAATTCATAGAAATAATTTAAGCAGTTAAAACTTATTTTTGAACTTGAATTTAAATACTATTAAACTAACTTTAAAATCTCATGGAGTTTATAAATTAAAGAGGATAAAATGTCACAGTACATGTTAAATAGCCTAAATGAACTTGTGTTAACAATATAATTAGAACTAACAATATAATTAGATTTTTTACATGAACAACTCCTGTATAAAATGGGACAGCAACCTTTTTCTCAAACATTTTTAAATCGTCCAAATTTTTAATATATTAAATAATTCATGTATAAATTGCATTTTTTTTACATTTAGAAATAAATAACTGCATATGGAACCTGAAGATTTTTTTTTTAACCAAGAATGAATTTATATATATATATATATATATATATACAATAGCCCTTATATTTATTTACTGTTTAATAACAATAGCATGCATATGATCCTTTGTGTAAATGTCTTCTTTTAATTTTTGATGAGTAGACTGTAGCCTAAGACTATCTTACATTTTGAAATTAACTCACTGTAAATGTTTTAATATTTTTTAAAGACATTACAATGTTATATCATAATGTTATTGTTGTTTTACTTCCTTTTATCTCATTTTACACTTACATTCATTTCGCAATCTGTCCCTTTGCGCCACCTGGCAGTAGTTTCACGAATGATTTTAACACGCGACTGAATGCGGCGGCGGTAATGCCCATTTAGGCTGTCTACCTACTGTATTTAGTATATGGCAGATCACTTCTAGCACTTCCAAGAATACATGTAGAAATGGCTAACAACAGTGTTCCTGTAGCTCAACTGGTAGAGCACTGCACTATCAAGTGCAAGGTTGGGGGTTCGATTCCCCGGGAACACATGATCAGTAAAAACTGATAGCCTGAATGCACTGTAAGTTGCTTTGGATAAAAGCGTCTGCTAAATGCATAAATTTTAATGTTTAGCAGAATCATAAAATCTTCAACTTTCTTCATACTTACACTGTGTCCACTTAAGAAAACAATATGTTGATGGTTTATGCTCGTCACAACTTATGTTATGCATTTTAAAACAAATTTTTAACCCAGTGTTGCATTAATTATAAAGTACAATGGTATTTTCATAAATGTGTTTTTGATTGTCTCCTTGTAATCAGTACTTGTTACAGTCAAATGAAGTAGGCCTACGGAAGCCAAATGTTGAATGGTAGAGATGGTACATGACTTGCAAATTAGTGGTAAACAAAAACATTATATACTCAAATATCTAAATACTCTAAACAGTATAGTATTATTGAAGTACGAGGTTGGAGGCAGCAATTCCAGCAGCACTCTATTTGCGGTCAGGTAGTATGGATCAGTGTTAATCATTGACAGTTTATATAGGTTACAGTTCCTTAAATCTTTGTTGAAATTATCTCGCTGTCTTAACTGCTTGGTTTGCTTCTGTTTCTCTAGTATGATGATTAAATTGGTCTTTACTGTACCACTCTGTATACTTTCAGTTCAGTTTCACTACTGCTCAGTACGATGACACTTTCAAAATGTTACTTCAGTGACGTCACACATAAAAAACACACGTGATTGACAAAGACCGATTATGCCTTCTTGGACCTACCTGAACCCAACTGCTGGAACTACTGAGTAAATGCATTTATGCACATCTGAGCAGCAGCATGTAAAGAAAGACACATAAATTCCACTTCAGAAGCACTTCTGTGCCACCTTTGCAGTGTGTGTAAAATAAATAAATATACCTGGATATTCGCAGAATATAAAAGACTCGAGATCTAAGTAAGTGTGAGTGTAGACAGCATGTGTACTTACACTGCCTGCTCACTAAAGGGCAGCATTGTGTTATCCACCATAATTTCCACATGCATTCTGAGTTAAAACATTCCCAAACACTTCAATCCAGATTCGAGTTGGTCATGTGAAGTTACTGCAGTTAACTGCTGCCAGTCTAATCTGATTAGATGTTTCATGTGACTGTGGTTTAGTTTGGGCATTTGCTCAGGCCTCTCATGTGTCAGGACTTAATTAGACTTCAACAAACCAAATGCAAAACCATCAGATAAATTAGTCTACATACATTATTGTGCCAAGACTGTGAAAGTAGTATGACCTGATAGATAACTGACAGATAACAAGGATGCTGTTTTAACTATATATCTGTGCATATATTTTTATATTTTCATTGTATAATCCTTCCTTTTTCCTTCATTTGATTGACATATTAATTACCTGGTTATGCTTGCTTTTTCAGAAAATCACTTCTGAAAGACACTAGTGGGTGTAAATGAACTGATTAATAGTATAAACAAATTAGAAATAGTCAAAATAAATTTTCCCTCTTTCCTGTTGACATGCAACAGAGTACTAGACAGTTAAATGGTACTCTCTACACACACACTCATAATCCTGATATTAAGACTCTTTACGGTTTGCATAACGTTTATGAAATCACAGTCTTCGTGCAGTATGAACGCTGTATATGTGATATCTAGAAGTGGATGGCTTCTAGGAAACATATATGATATTTATTTATAGATTTCATTTCGATAAAAAATATAAGAAGTTCATAAAAGGATAGTTTAGCCAAAAATGATATATTTTTTTTGTGTGAAAAAGCTGAATTTAATCACTACCTCACATCAAGTGTAACATTATATATTATGTTTTGAGCTATCTTAAAATATATATATATTTTTTTCAAATATACAGAACAGAAATATCCTGTATGTATTTACTCATCAAATACAACATTTCAATTAAAAGACAATAGCTACTTTGAAAGCCTTGCAGCTCATCTTGAGTGAACCGAATTATTGATGAATGAGAAAGGATAAATCTAGGAAAATTTACAAAAGTTTTATTTTGCACAGAGTTGATTCCTAAACTGCAGGCTTTTTCATCCAAGTGTAATTTTAAAACAATAAAATTATTCCTTATGAAAATGCCTAGGGCTGCACTAATTGCACATATTTCATCTAGTATGTTCTAGTAGTTACACCGGCAGATATATAGGAACAAGGCACAAATAAAAACAAATGCTCCCTATTTACAGCCCTATTTGGTCTTCATATAGTGTAAGGACAAGAGCAACAAAATGCCCCAACCGCTCAAAAGTCAGATTCTGCAGTAGAAATATCAGCCACGGTCTTTTACTGTCCACGTGAACAAGAGAATGAAGCTAGAGGAGAAAAACAGAGGAAAAAAGGGAAATTTAACTTCCGCTGAGAGTCAAAACACATAGAGCTGTCAAAAACTCGATAGCAACCACGTTTAGCAGCAGAGCCCTCTTGATCGACAAACCACAATGCAACAGGATCGCAAAATCACCTGAACATAAAAGTGATTGAAAAAATGTGAGTAAATATTAATAATGAAAAAAAAATCACAATTGATATATATATATAATTAATAAAAATCACAAAATCCCAAATGAAACAGAACAAAAGTACAATTTTTTTTTACTAAAATTAAAAAATTAAAACAAGATATAAAATTGACCTAAATGACTAAACAATTTATTTAAAATAACAAAATATCAATGATGCCAAAAATAAAATAAACACAAATCTTTTTATTTAGACCCCATTATTATTAGTTTTTCACCAGCAAAGACTGTTTTCTGCTTTTCTCGCTATTTAAGTCTATTTCTATGTGATTTTCTCACCAGATCGACCTGTGAGTTGGAGTGTTTGTTCTGTTTCTCTCGCTGGAACATCTGCAGGAACATCTTCCCTGATCACAGTGATGAATGTCAGACTTCTCCTGCGAACACAGCATCATGTTAGTGGTTTGGGAATGGATTTATAATCATCTCGGACCTCTCAAACAGCACGAAAGACTCACTTCATCATGATTATGGTGATATTCTCTGCTGGTAATGATGGAGAAGATGCCTTCCATCAGGTAGTAGAAATAGATGCCTGCAATAAGCACCAGCAGTTTGTATAGTCCAAGTTTTCCTCTGCATGGTTGTGATCGTGTCCGTCCTCGTGAACGTGGAGGCTTAAGAACTGCACAGAGAATAAACCACATTAACGCCGATCAGAAACTCTGATTTCCCACCAGCGCTGTGCAGTGATTCCTGTCTGCACTCAATAAGCGAGGACTGTTTCACTCAGCAATTTGGTTATTTTCCACTCAGGGCGATGACATGGTGTGACAGGGCTGTAGTTATGTTGACACGGATCTAAACGGATGAGGGAACGTGGGCACTGTGAGCGCTCGGGGGAAATAACGGGTGCCAGGCCTGCCGCCGAGACCCATTCTGCCCCATTAAACCAGAAAACTGAGCTTGAGAAGATGCCCGGCCGAAAACGAAGAGTTATCAGAGGGAAATTCAGAAAGATAACACTAAAACACAGCTAGGTCACTGCATACAAAATTCAACATATCAGCAATATAAAATATATGCCCTTTCAGAGTTATTCACAGTTATAGATGAACCTGCGTTTTGGCAGTGCCTCTCATGATTTGGGAGGGATTGTACTAATAAAAAGATGCAATTATGATTTCATTATGATATCATTACTTATCATTGACTGAAATAAAGTATTAAAAAAAATTACAATTGTTCAATTTCAGCTAGCTGAAATTTCAATTTAAATTAATTTTAATTTGTTTAAAGATGAGGAAATAAAGAAACAAAAAACTAAAACTGGAATAAAAATGAATAACTTCATAGACATTTAAAAACAAAAATTTTAATTACATTTTTTTTAAAATTCAAATATAAACAAATTCAAACTATTAATAAAACTATAATAGCATCTCAATTATACTAAAATAACGCTTATGCATACATACAATGCTACTTCACACAACATATTATTAAAAATATTGTTTATTATATTCTTTTTATTTGTATATTTTATTTTTATTTATATTTACCGTGTCCCAGCTACTGATGGTCCGATGAGCATCCCCATGACTGTGGCTGTTTCTGCTGCTGCTCTTCAGCATCATGGTCATGTTTATCATGTGGTCGAGGTCATGGTCATGTTCCCCTCCACCCCTTCAAAATCTGAGGAGGATGATATCATTAAAAAAACAAAACAAAAACAAAACATGATCACAATTGTTCATTATTAAAGGAAATATTATACTTATAGCTTAACATGTGATAAAACAAAGACAAAACACTTTAGATTTTTTATAAAAACTTAATTTTTCAATAGGAACTTCATCCATTCATTATTGTTTGGGAAAGAAAATGAAGAATGAGAGTTCACACAGCCACTGAACCCTGATCTACTCACAAATAAAAATAAAATTATTATTATTTTGAATTACTTTTTATTGTTGTATTTTCTTTTTTAGTAAATTTGTTGTGTTTTGTCATTTGTATTAGTTTTTTTATATTCCTATTTTAGTTTTTTTTGTAAATTTAGTACTTCAGCTTATACTTAATTTCAACTATTTGTAAGGTTATTAACATTAACTGATATTAAAAAACTAAAACCACAAAAAATAAAAATAAATCTTAAAAAAAAACAAACAAAAAAAAAAACCTTACATTTATTTACATTATTGGCATTTAAGGCAATGTGAGGTTGAAATATTAAAATAACTCAAATTTAAAATGAGACAAAAATTAAAAAAAATATATATAGACATTTTTTTTCAAATAGAATGGAAAATTTAAATGAAAACAGAAAATATAAAAATAAAAGGTACTTTAAAATAATAAAAAACTTTCATAGTATGTTAATACTAAAGCTTTTAATCGAATATTTACATTTTACTTAATTTTATTTCAACAAAAATGTTTTGAATAGTTTTATGTTTTTCTAAAGATAACAACATTGAGCCTGAGGGAAGTTTATGGAAATGTATTGCTCAAAAGATGTATTCTGTTGTAGGATTATCAGACAGACATACCATGAAGCGTGAGACTGTCAGAGCCAAAATGGCTGAAGATGTAATCCAGGAAGTATTGCTGCTCAGGAAGGTGATGTCTCCACACCTCCACAGTCTCCACACAGCGCGTGATAGAGGACGATTCCCATCACAGCGTCCAGCTCTGTGTGCGTATGATCACCATGCTGATGACTGCTCACTTTCAGGATGCCCTTCATAGTGAGACAGGACTAAAAAACAGATAAACACAAGACAGATGTGGCTGACAGCGTGAAACGTCTGTCATGTGTCAGTTTGCATTGCATCTTGAGAGGCTTGATGTCATTCTCAATGACAAAAGTCAAGCAGCAGTTAGCCTTTGCATGATTTTACTTTACAGTTAACAATGAGCAACATAACAACATAAAGAACTAAACAACATAAAAATAACCAACCCTTCTGGTTGTGCTCAAAAACTGAAGAACGCCTGTTCTTCATTCCATCTCATTGTTATCTAGGAGAAACAACTGAGCTATTAAAGAGATCTCATTTGTGATGTTTCCTCACCACTTTCTTGTAGAAGACACCTGTGTGATGTACCTGTTGGTGCTTCAGGATCTTCAGGTGGGCTGTGTCAACTGTTTAGCTTTATGGTCTATTCTTATTTACCATGAAAAGAAAAAATGTACAATTATTGGATCTTATGGTCTTAATCTTCATGTGAAGCTCAGAAAAGGAAGAGTGTCTTTAACAATTAATATCACAACTGTCAAAAAACGAATGTTTGATTTTACAGATTCGGCCTGATGAGGGCGTCCTTGTCTCTACTAATGCAGGAATTAAACCAGCTGAAGTTTATCTGCCTGGGATCTGCAAAGAAAATGATGGAGACTGTAAAGAGAATTTAGTATGAGTAGATAAAACATTTTACTTTCTGCTTACGGCTAGTTTATCCTTTCTGAACTGCAGGGGTTGTCAACATTATTACATTATGCTACGCTAGCTTCCTTGTCTCTCAATTAACACACTTACCTTTACAACTGGATTCACTGCAGCCCTTTATTGTGCAAAAAAAGAGAGCTTTAGATTCTTTAATGACTGTTTTATGCTTGTTAGAAACAATTAATGAAATAAGATGTTATTTCTTTCAATTGTACAATTTAAAGGTGAAATGTGTAGTTCCTGCAATGTTAGAATCAACAAATGATTTAAACAGGTTCCCTCAACCCTCTATATTTCTCCTATTTGTAAAGAATTTCACATATGCACCCCCCCCATTTTTCATGCATGCATTCATGAATTTGTAAAAAAAAAAAAAAAAAAATCTTTGGCATGTAGTGATTTACATTTAAATAGTTATTGAACAAATACACATTTCTCTTATGCATGCACATAAAATTAGGCCTAAAATAAACAAACATAAACTTACTTATATTGCCTACATGTATTCATCTATGCATGCAAAGTTGAATACATGAATACATTGAAGAATTTAATGCATTGAACGGTTTTTTATTTTGCTTGTAAAAGCAATAAAAAAGAAATAAAATTTAATGAGTGATTCACCTTTGAATAAAATAATATAACAAATAAACTTTCTCCCATACATGCATATAAACTTCTAATAAAATTAAGTCTAATACAATTAAATGAGCCACCCATTTATTAACATGAAGTGATGGATGCATGAATTTCTTTTTGGATGTAAAAAAAGGAATGTGATTCACCTTTAAATTACATGCATATAAACTTTAGCTTAAAATAAACTTATGTACACACATTTTGACAACACTACATAACATTCTCACATATGCATAATCTTTTTTTTTTTTTTTAATTCTGTACATGCAGTACCTCTATGAATCTCCAGGGGTCCAGAGACAGAGGGAGCAGGACTGGCATATGACCCAGATCAGACCTGAACCTATGAGTCATCAGCTCTCCTGTGTCTCACATGCCTACTGTGCCATGGCTCTGATGCTTTTCTTTCTTTTTTTTTTAACTCTCATGGTTCACACTAACCACCGATTCTTGTGGGGACCAAAAAAGTCTGTCAAAGTTCAAAGGTCACTCTTCCCATGTGGCTTTCCCAAATCTCATCTACAGAGACTTGCAACCATCAATTTAATAAAAACCTCCATTATAACATTCTGTTTACTTTTGCAACCTGCTGAGATTGGACAGAAGCCTGCAGGTAAAAGCTTAATAAAACCTCACCACCACACACTAGTGCCATTTTTACACGGCTAATAATATAAGCGCCGTAGCCCCTGAGAGTAGAGAAACAGGCAGAGAAAGCAGACAAGCAGATATTAACCACCTTGCTTTATTACAAACAGCCTCCATTAGTGCTAAAGATAGCCGATCCCTTGCTTCCTCAGGGTCTTGAGTGTAGCAGAGGGGGGAAAGGATGCTGCCGTTAGCCGGTAATTTAGGATGAGAGGTAGCGCTCATGAAATTGATCTTAGCTTGGCTTTTGCTGAGCAGAGTGGGAAAAAAAATTAGTGTCAGAGAAGCTACGAGGCATCCCAGCAATCCGATTGGCTCTCTGATCTATTATCTTATACCAAGGCTGACTCGGCCATCCTGTGACAGCGGTCTGCCTTCTATTGTTATGTTAAGTACACTTTATTAGCAGCTTGCTGGGGAACAATTCATAGAGGGTTTCTAATGCAGATACGGAAAGCATAGATTTGATAAATGTTGTCGTTGAATACGCTCATTAATGACATATAAAGATTGTTAGGCCTCATTACACGCATATGCATTGAAATATAGATTAAAACTCTCTTATGGAGGAGCACAAAAACATTATTAATTAAATAAAAAGTAAATAACGAATAGAAAAACAACATTTGCATGCATAATAATTTCCTTCTGCAGGTGCAAATACAAATTCAAATTGAAAAAATAAATACTGAAACCACTTTTAACAGTATTTTATATTTATAATTTAAAAATAATAATAATAATAATTATTATTATTATGCATGCATCAATTTAAAAAATATAATATTGCAGGACCATTTCAAATTAACTGCAGAAATAAAAAAGTGATTAAAAGGTGAAAAAACTATACTTGCTATATATAAACGATCCTAAAATAAATTATAATAAACACAATTTTAAATACATATAAAGTTAAGATACCCCACAGTATATTATAAATATTATGCATGCAGTGTAATGTTTAAAAATTCTTTGCAAGACCATTTAAAATGAAAGAAAAAAAGAAAAGAAAAAAAAGTGATTTACTAAAAAAGAAAATACAACAATAAAAAGTAATTCAAAAGGGCTTACAAATGGTGAGTTATGGCTTACAAATGGTTATAAATGGGGGGTAAAAAACTACACTTGTTATACATATATACATTTTATTCTAAAATAAACTACCAAAAACACCAATTTATAAAAATGCATTAATCTATGCATGCATGAATTTGCAAAGCAACTTTTTGTATGTCAATAAAAGACTCTTTAATGAGTTTCTGAGCATCTATTTGTGTTTAGTGAGACTCTTGCTTGTCAACGGCAGTTTATTATTTACCATTGATTTGATTTTGCATTGTGCAAATGACAAGATTGATGGCATGGGCTGTTCCTGACAGAACCTCTCTGCTCTCACACATGGGCTCACCCTCCCTCTCTGTCTCCAGTTAATGATCTTCATTTTAAGATCACTTTAGGACCCAGGAGTGGAGAGGGGTCCGTCCCACATAGGGGCCGCCTTTGTGTCTGGAAAGACACAGGGGAGACTGGAGACATTAACATCACCTCAAATCACACAGTGATCCCCACGACCCCCGAACACACACACACACACACACACACACACACACACACACACACACACAACACACACACACACACACACACACACACACACACACACACACACACACACACACACACACACACACACACACACACACACACACACACATGCATTTTCTTATAGTAAACACGCTGTTTTACATGCACAATGCACACTTTGCTCCTCTTTGCTAATTGCATTTTACTAGTTGCATCTTTGTTTATGTTCTTAAGTGATTTTAAACTTGACATTTCAATGGTTTTATTTTTCTGTAAATCTTCTTTGTTGCACACAAAGTGACCAAGACACACACACAGAGACAGTTCTGGCCAATCACAAATGAAGCGTTAAATGAAGAAACATATAGTACTGCTCTCTAGGGACAGAGAGTCTCTTACACAAAAGGAGCATCCCGTCTGAGATGGCACTGTCATTAGCTTCTAGCTCCACCTCAACACTTTAGCAGCCAATTAAAGGTTACCCTCGATCTGCTGCACTGTCAGATGAGGCCAATCTAAACCACACCCCTTTAAGACAGCAACAATGCTGCTGTTCAACAATATCTCTTCCTTTGCTTCAAGTGCCATTGGGAAGTCTTATTAAAAGAGGTCAGACTTACTGCTGTTGATAAAACAGGTGAAAAAAAGCCCACAGATGCACAATGAAAGACAAACACATTGAATGAGGCCGTATTAACTGTATAAACAACCTCATCCTAGCAACAGCATAAAAACGTGCATCACAATGCATCACCCTAGCAGCATGGCAACATCTTTTGCGTGGACAAAAATCTATAGCATCGCATGACAATTGAAAAATTCCCTATTGTAAACTATTTGCAGAATTATTTGAAGAGGTTCCAGTCACTGCATGCACATTTTGTCAGAATGAAAATCAATGCCAAAGCAAAAACTTCAACTTCAACAATTAAAAATTAAAAATAAATTCCAAAATAAAACTTAATGATAAAATAAACGCAATAATTATATTTTGAAGGAAACAGAAGTATAGTGTTACTTTTCCTAAAAAGTTACAATATAACATAATTTGTTACTTTTAGGTTTAACACAATCAGTGCTGGATTAGATAATCAGATTCCAAAAATTAGGCACTCATAATTAGAATTTATTACAATTTAAAATGCTTATTATCAGATAACAGTGTTTTATTGGATTACATATTATTCAGACAATCACTGTAAATTATTAATAATTTATTGATCCCAATGCTTTTAAATCTACACTTCCCTTAAAAATCCTACGGTGTGTCACATCATTTAACTTTGAAACAAATAATGAAGCAAGTTGCTGGTAATGCTACAGGTATCTAAAAAGTAGTCGGAATACATTACCTAAAATGCTTAACCTAGATTACATTAACTATAATTTTCAAAATCTAATCTGTAATCAGTAACAAGACTACAGTTTGTAGGTAATTGTAATGATAAAACCTTTCATATTCATCCGGAAGAAGGAGGCGGGAACCGGCGGACAATCAAATAACATTTAATTATTAAAAATAAACACAAAACCGCGCACCAGCCCCTCACGGACGACTGGTGCGCTCAAATAAAAACCAAAACACAACTAAAAGCCCAGGCCTGGTCCTCTCTCGTCCTTCACTGTCATCGCTCCAGTTTTATATCCTTCCATCTCCTCCGTGGGCCTCGAGACCGGCGGGTCGAACAGGTGTAGCTCATCTCCAATCACTCCACCGGCCTCGCTCCCATGTCCCTCGGCCCCGCCCCACTCGTCACAGTAATCTACCCAGACTGAATAATGTGGCATTATAGGCCCAAATCATATGAGTGCACATAAATGCAAAGATTTCTAGCTATGCTTAACTTGGGGATATTAAATGGATGTGTTATTATTCAAGTATTTGTATTAACTTGAATTAAACAGTTCAAAACAATGCACTGTCAGCACAAAGGGACACTATAATAAAAATTAGCATAAACATCTTCTGTGAGGATTTTTTCAATTTCTTTGAAACAGTTTAAAGAGAATCTTGCTGAGCAAGTAAGTTAAAGCTGAGATGTTTATAGCGAATATAGCAAATGTTTATAGCAAATACAGATAATAACATGTCCATTTAATATCCTCAGATTAAACTATGATTGTACAGAAGATATATCTGTAAGTATATTTCTGAAAATATCATCAGTAATTTATAGTTTTTTTTGGGAATGTTAATTTTAAAAGTAAACCAGAAACATATTTAAAAGCTCGGTTAGTGCACTGAAAGTGTGCATGTGTTCCTGTTGTACATATTTAAACAGGTTGGCTGCACTGGTAAAAACCACAAACAAATCTGGCACAGATAGGTGTGTGAAACTAAATGAGAGAATTTGTGTCAACTTACTGTGTCAATGTTGCAAATATTCTGAACTAAAGATGCCAAAACTAGCAGCCGACTGAACTTGTATCTGATGCACAATGCATCTGGTATGTTTCTTACATCACTTGCATTGATTATTTCCAGTTTCACGATATGAAATAGAGCAAAAGCATGAAGCCAACAGCTATAGTTACCGTGAAGACTGATAGACTCTGTTGTACTGAATTTGGATTGCAATATCTCAATCCTCTACCAAAGCAAAACAACAAAAAAAGCATCACATTTCAATTAATATCAGCCATTACACAACTTTCATACAGTACCCTCTTTTTTCACTAACACACTGTTTTGAGAGCATGATGCACATCAAAAGATGCCATCAATCTGTGATGCAGTGTTGTGTTGTCCGTGTTTCCAGAGCTTGTTGTCTGTTTAAGGGAAGATTCATGGCATCTAACTTCACGATGATTAAGGTTTTATAGCATAACAAGTACTGTTGTCCCAATCAGCCGCAGGGATGATGGATCTGTTGTTGGAGTGGGAGACATTGCGACTGAACGAGGAACTCTTGCTACTGGAATGATGAACCTCACAAAGCAAGATTGATACTCTGCCCCGGACAGCATATGAATTAACATCTCCTTCTCACTTGTTTACACACTCTTCCCCTTTCCTTCCTGCTAACATTGGCTTTCTAATCAAATCAGATCAAATCAACAGTGGTTTACCGCTGTGATTCTCAAACTAGCACCGGAGCATTCGTATGAATTAATTAGCATTAATATAATCACCGATAACAGTGATAACTGCATAAACATGAGATGTGCTCATTATTTATACTGTATATGAATAACAGGAGGCTTGTAATGTCATCGAGTCTTACTGTGCTAATGTGAGCTGATTAAGATGCTTTTTGAAATGACAGTCACGTACAGGTACACAGGTTCTGTTACCTGTTGATTTCAGGATGGTAATATCTGGAGATGAGCTCTTGTTTTCACTAAAGCATTTTGTGGGCTAAAGCTTTTACAATGTGGATTAATATCCAGAAGACTCTGGGCTTGACACTCTGTGCTGCTCCTATTCTGTTCTGAACGTATTACATTTGTGTTTATGGTACATATATTAGAGGAGTTTCCAAAGCTAAATTTTAATGTAACTATTGCTCATACTTTAAACCACCAAGAACCACAAAGTAGCACTCTATAAACCACCTAAGACACTCCAGCAACCACAAAGTAACACACTACAAACTACCCATAACACCCCAGAAACCCTGTAACAATGCCCTACAAACCACCCAAAACACCCAATCAACCACATACTGTAGCAACACCCGATAGACCATCCAGCACACCACAAAGCCGCAAAGCAACACTCCACAAGCCACTCACGCCAGCAACAACATAGCAACATTTGAGGTTGCTGGGAACTTTTTCTCAGGGGAAACATCTGAGAAGCAAAAGTCTTAATTTGCTCTCCATTTAATCTCATTGCTCAATTGTTGCTACTATAGCAATGAAAGAGATCCGATCTCCTTTGTGGGTTCTCCTTCCCTTTGGGAACAGGACAGATATCAGATAAAAAAGAGAGATACAGAAGATGGTAGAGCAAAAGCTAAAGGCAGACGATATCTGGGAAAACGTCCTGCTCGATGCAGATTTCAGAAAAGTACATTGGAATCGACCAAGCAAGATTACCAGTGTTTATTTTATTTATATCTGGAGGTTAAAACTTTGTCTGAAAGCACAGCAGGGCTCCAGCTTCAAACAGCTCAACTAGTGCTGGGAGACAAACACTGTGCGTTTCTACTTGGCCACGCTCTCAGAAAAACAGAAAAAAGGGAAAACACTTTGCAAAAGACTAACCAGATTAATCCCCATGCTTTATCTTAGCAACGAAAATATCATTTTCGAAAATAACGAAGAACGAGGGCCGAACGGCATAGATGAAGATGTAAAATACAAGCATCAAGAGAATTTTGTCATAAAGACGTCACACGTGACTGGTTTTTCTGAACACTTCAAAAGCTCCTGCAGTGGAATCAGCACAGCTTTGATCTGGAAGACTGTGGCCACATCCGATTTGCTTTGCTGGCACTGGATGACAGAGTGGAAGACAGAAAGAGAAAGAAAGAGAGGATAAGAAAGCGAGAAAGATAAATTGGCAGAGATGCACGGAGGGGAAAGCAGGTCAGCGGACAGGCGCCTCCAGGGAGGAGCACGAGGGATGAGAAGATTAGGAATGCCAGACTGACCACAGCAAGTGGAAGAGAACAGATGTCCAGGGTCCCATGACTCCCAGGGGACAGAGACAGACACTGCACAGGAATCCCACAAAACACACACATACAGAGAAAGACTCTGGACAGAGTCACCAGGAAAACATACCCGGATGCACTCTCCAGTTAAATCCCCTATGGTTGAAAGCTGGATGCTCGTTTGAGTGAGGAAAGTGTCTGGTGGTCCTGTTCCACCTTAAAACATATCATACACTGCATCTTTCCTCACTGCAACATATAAGCTAAACAGACTCTGATAAATCTACTGAAAGCTAAAAACAAGGGGCCCCATCAACATACAAACCCCCTAGAATGCCTGAAAACCACATAACAACACTCTATGAACCACCCATAAACCCCAGAAGCCACATACTAATGCCTTAATCACCCAGAAACCATGTCAACCTTTTTCATATGCCTTACACACAGCACATCGTAGCACCATCCAACAAACCACCCGGAAAACACACAACAACACCTTACAACACTTAAAATCTCAGCAACCATCTAAAATAGACCAGACAACCCAGCAACTACACAGCAATCCCTAAACTACCTAGAAACCACCAGTTAACACACAGCAACACCCTACCAGTCACCTAGAAAATGCTAGTAACCCCATACAGTAGCAACCCCCTTCCAGTCACACAGAAAACCCTACTAACTCCATACAGTAGCAACACCCTAATAGCCACCCAGAAAACCATAGTAACCCCATAAAGTAGCAACACCCTTCCAGTCACCCAGAAAACCCTAGTAACCCCATACAGTAGCAACACCCTACAAGTCACCCAGAAAACCCTAGTAACCCCATACAGTAGCAACACCCTTCCAGTCACCCAGAAAACCCTAGTAACCCCATACAGTAGCAACACCCTACAAGTCACCCGGAAAACCCTAGTAACCCCATACAGTAGCAACACCCTACAAGTCACCCAGAAAACCCTAGTAACCCCATACAGTAGCAACACCCTTGCAGTCACCCAGAAAACCCTAGTAACCCCATACAGTAGCAACACCCTACAAGTCACCCAGAAAACCGTAGTAACCCCATACAGTAGCAACACCCTAATAGTCACCCAGAAAACCCTAGTAACCCCATACAGTAGCAACACCCTAATAGTCACCCAGAAAACCCTAGTAACCCCATACAGTAGCAACACCCTTGCAGTCACCCAGAAAACCATAGTAACCCCATACAGTAGCAACACCCTTCCAGTCACCCAGAAAACCCTAGTAACCCCATACAGTAGCAACACCCTTCCAGTCACCCAGAAAACCCTAGTAACCCCATACAGTAGCAACACCCTACAAGTCACCCAGAAAACCCTAGTAACCCCATACAGTAGCAACACCCTACAAGTCACCCAGAAAAACCTAGTAACCCCATAACAGTAGCAACACCCTACAAGTCACCCAGAAAACCCTAGTAACCCCATACAGTAGCAACACCCTTCCAGTCACCCAGAAAACCCTAGTAACCCCATACAGTAGCAACACCCTTCCAGTCACCCAGAAAACCCTAGTAACCCCATACAGTAGCAACACCCTACAAGTCACCCAGAAAAACCTAGTAACCCCATACAGTAGCAACACCCTACAAGTCACCCAGAAAACCCTAGTAACCCCATACAGTAGCAACACCCTTCCAGTCACTCAGAAAACCCTAGTAACCCCATACAGTAGCAACACCCTTGTAGTCACCCAGAAAACCCTAGTAACCCCATACATTCGCAACACCCTACAAGTCACCCAGAAAACCCTAGTAACCCATACAGTAGCAACACCCTACCAGTCACCCAAAAAAATTATTTTAACCCCATACATTCGCAACACCCTACAAGTCACCCAAAAAACCCTATTAACCCCATACAGTAGCAACACCCTACAAGTCACCCAGAAAACCCTAGTAACCCCATATAGTAGCAACACCCTTGCAGTCACCCATAAAACCATAGTAACCCCATACAGTAGCAACACCCTTGCAGTCACCCAGAAAACCCTAGTAACCCCATACAGTAGCAACACCCTACAAGTCACCCAGAAAACCCTAGTAACCCCATACAGTAGCAACACCCTTCCAGTCACCCAGAAAACCCTAGTAACCCCATACAGTAGCAACACCCTTGTAGTCACCCAGAAAACCCTAGTAACCCCATACAGTAGCAACACCCTACAAGTCACCCAGAAAACCCTAGTAACCCATACAGTAGCAACACCCTACCAGTCACCCCAAAAAATTATTTTAACCCCATACAGTTGCAACACCCTACAAGTCACCAAAAAACCCTATTAACCCCATACAGTAGCAACACCCTACAAGTCACCCAGAAAACCCTAGTAACCCCATACAGTAGCAACACCCTTGCAGTCACCCAGAAAACCCTAGTAACCCCATACAGTAGCAACACCCTTGCAGTCACCCAGAAAACCCTAGTAACCCCATACAGTAGCAACACCCTACAAGTCACCCAGAAAACCCTAGTAACCACACAGCAACACCCTAAAAGCCACACAGCAAAGCCTAGTAACCACATAGCAATGCCTAAACGACCCAGAAAAACTAGAAACCCAATAGCAACACACTAGAAACCATGTAGAACATGCAAGCAACCACAATAATAAACAAGATATAAATAAAATATCTTAAATACATATTGAAAATGTCTCAATCTGTGCACAGATTTGCCAAGACAACTTCACATTTTTGTGTCTCTCTCTTTATCTTTTCTGATCTCATTGATGCTGTAGCTCAATTATTTCTCCTAGACAGTATTAAAAATGTATGCATTACAAAATAATTTCACGTGTCTCCTATTCTCAGCATCTCAAACTTTGTCTGCAGTCAAATGACAGACATCTCTAAATTAACTCAAAGATTTCTCATCAAATGATCTGAGCTGCTACACATTCAATTATATCTCTAGACTCTTACTTTACTGTTGACTCATTTACTGCATGTCTGTTATTTTTTTCTCCTAAGGAGAAATATCTGAGACAAAGTTGATAACTAATTGAAACGTAACTGATATCTTCTTTCTGTGGGGAGGTGTCTCACTTCTCTTTGTGAGTGTGAGAGCTCAGCTGTTGGTTGTGGAGTCTGTGGTGCGTGAGAAACGAGGGATGTGGGGAGAGTTTGGAGAGCGTGATTAACTCAATTAATGGCAGCACTGTCTAACATGTCAGAGATGTGGATGAGAAAGATGGTCAAACAGTAAGAAGAAGAGAACGGATGGATGAAGTGCAAGAGGCTGTAAAACATTATTTTCCAAATCCTGAAAAAATGCCTCCACACTTGTTTAAATCTTTAGAACTTCAGTGTTATTTGTAATTATTCAATTAAAAAAAATATATGTTTTATATATTTTTTATATATATTTTTTTATTTTGCAATGTTATATATACATATTTGCCATTTTACAAATTAGTTTTTCAACCCTTGAAAAATCTTATTTTTTTATGCTGACACAAATTAAGAAGTTAGTATAATTTGATTAATTCTATGTATCTAATTGATTGAGCATTCACATGTAAATTAATGTACCTGTGCTTATCTAAAACTGAACTGAACAACTACTTATGCCAATCAGACTTAACATTTTTCTGGTGTTTTTAAGTGTATTGAAAAAATATTTCATTATTAACACTATTACAAACTGTATGCAAACTAACTCAAATTAAACTAAAAGTAAATAAGACACTGGTTCCCTGCTGCAATGATACAAATGCTGAAATACTGTGCAAAAGTAATGAAATCAGTTAATTATTTTGAGCAGAATAGTAATTAGAGGAATTCCTCAACATTTTCCAAGCACAACAACAACATTTTGACCTTTGAATCGTTGATATTTAAATCACTACTAGTTATTAGCTAATTACATATGCATCTGCCAAATTAGGAACCTCAACAGACAGAGAAAGGAGGTTAATTGGTTACTGGAATATTTTTGCATAAGATACATAAACACGGTTATATAGCGAACGTCGCGCTTAGCACGCGGGACATAAAGCAGCATAACGGCGTCGTGACAAGCGAAGCAGAATGGATGAAACACTCCACATGTTGCAAGCCCAGATGAGATGTTACAGCTACCGTATATAATTAAAGCAATTGCATAAGCTGTTCAATTATACTCTGCCTGATAAGCAAAGCACCCTCCCGCACTCCTCGGCTTAAAGAACTGGGAGAAAAGGGAAAAGGAGGCCTTATAATTACAGACGTGCCATATGGTCAGCACAGGGATTGTGCGGAAATATTTACTTTCCAGCTGTATATTTAATTATTTAATTTTTTTTTACAGCAGCTGAGATTATGTCTTTGTTAGCGGATGCCAGCGTGCACTGTCAGAGTTTGTGAGTGCTTGGCCATGCTGCAGACCACCATCCAACACGCGGCTTTAATTAGCGTCTGTGCGGCAGTCATTATTGCAATTAGCGTGGCTGTGCATGTCTGCCTGGGGTACCTGAGCAGAACCTGCTTCTCCCTAGCAGCTCCTCCCTGGGCCCAGCAGCTGCTTTAACCCACGTCTCTGTGTGTCTTACTTTACTTAATTAGCTGCTTCTTATTTATTTATATCTGTTCTCTGGGCCCTCATTTGAGTATCATTAGGGCCGTACAAGCTGAAAAATACCAAAAGTTTACTTGTTTTCATATGTCTGATATTCTTTTTCTTTTAAAAACATTTTAGCTGTTAATGTCTTGAGATGCTTTCATGCTAGAACTGTTGATGCATGCGGTCTGTTAATTTCTTAATCAGTATTTGTATCTTTCAGTATAAACATCCTTAAAAACTAGATACATTTACTTGAGAAACATAATTATGTAATATTAGACTAAACAGAATTATTGAGAAGGAAACTGCACAAGAACACTAGATAAGGTTTGCCCTAAATAAACTTTAGGTTGGCTTGAGAAAGTTGTTAGCACATTTTGCTAACATGTTTAACACATTGCTAGCATATTTTAAGGGTGCGTCTTAACCAGCTCCTGAGCTCGTGAATCAGTTTATCGTTTACATGTATCCAGTCACTTGTAAGTACCATGGCTCACTGCACACTGGGACAGTGATTACTCAATTTCCGGTGACATAACTACTTATAACGTCGATGAACAACATTGTAGAACATCCCAGCGGTGACACTTTCTAACACTAACCCTAATGAATTAACAACAGGCAGGACCAATTTTCTATTTGATATAATTTTTTATTCTCTTTAAAGAGATCATTTACCAGATAATTTTCCAGAACATTCTCGTTCACCATCCCTGGCTGGCTGAATTATCTTCTATTTTCTAGGTGCTGATCCACCATCTGGTCTGGATACGTACTGGATCCGGGTGACTGCAGTGACCCTCTGATCTGGATACAGACTGGATCTGGTGGCTACGGTGACCTCGGAATAAGAGAGAAACAGACAAATATTAGCGTAGATGCCATTCTTCTAACTATGTAGCAAGTACATAGGGTGTTATGGGAAGTGTTTCCGGTTCCGGTTTACCTAATTAATGCAGCCTAAAAATCCTTTAATGGATTTGGATATTAAAAGCATATTAGTATGTTATGTGTAAGCCAGGTTAAAGAGATGGGTCTTTAATCTAGATTTAAACTGCAAGAGTGTGTCTGCCTCCCGAACAATGTTAGGTAGGTTATTTCAGAGTTTAGGCGCCAAATAGGAAAAGGATCTGCCACCCGCAGTTGATTTTGATATTCTAGGTATTATCAAATTGCCTGAGTTTTGAGAACGTAGCAGACGTAGAGGATTATAATGTAAAAGGAGCTCATTCAAATACCGAGGTGCTAAACCATTCAGGGCTTTATAAGTAATAAGTAATATTTTAAAATCTATACGATGTTTGATAGGGAGCCAGTGCAGTGTTGACAGGACCTGGCTAATATGGTCATACTTCCTGGTTCTAGTAAGAACTCTTGCTGCTGCATTTTGGACTAGCTGTTTGTTTACTAAGCGTGCAGAACAACCACCCAATAAAGCATTACAATAATCTAACCTTGAGGTCATAAATGCATGGATTAACATTTCTGCATTTGACATTAAGAGCATAGGCCGTAATTTAGATATATTTTTGAGATGGAAAAATGCAGTTTTACAAATGCTAGAAACGTGGCTTTCTAAGGAAAGATTGCGATCAAATAGCACACCTAGGTTCCTAACTGATGACGAAGAATTGACAGAGCAACCATCAAGTCTTAGACAGTGTTCTAGGTTATTACAAGCGGAGTTTTTAGGTCCTATAATTAACACCTCTGTTTTTTCAGAATTTAGCAGTAAGAAATTACTCGTCATCCAGTTTTTTATATCGACTATGCATTCCATTAGTTTTTCAAATTGGTGTGTTTCACCGGGCCATGAAGAAATAAAGAGCTGAGTATCATCAGCATAACAGTGAAAGCTAACACCATGATTCCTGATGATATCTCCCAAGGGTAACATATAAAGCGTGAAGAGTAGCGGCCCTAGTACAGAGCCTTGAGGTACTCCATACTGCACTTGTGATAAATATGATACATCTTCATTCACTGCTACGAACTGATGGCGGTCATATAAGTACGATTTAAACTTTTCTCTAAGAAGGAATATAATTGTGAGGATACCACCTTTTCTAGTATCTTGGACAGAAAAGGGAGATTCGAGATTGGTCTATAATTAACTAGTTCTTTGGGGTCAAGTTGTGGTTTTTTGATGAGAGGCTTAATAACAGCCAGTTTGAAGGTTTTGGGGACATATCCTAATGACAATGAGGAATTAATAATAGTCAGAAGAGGATCTATGATTTCTGGAAGCACCTCTTTTAGGAGCTTAGATGGTATAGGGTCTAACATACATGTTGTTGGTTTAGATGATTTAACAAGTTTATACAATTCTTCCTCTCCTATAGTAGAGAATGAGTGGAACTGTTCCTCAGGGGGTCTATAGTGCACTGTCTGATGTGAAACTGTAGTTGACGGCTGAATGGTTGCAATTTTATCTCTAATAGTATCGATTTTAGAAGTAAAGTAGTTCATAAAGTCATTACTGCTGTGATGTTGGGAAATGTCAACACTTGTTGAGGCTTTATTTTTCGTTAATTTAGCCACTGTATTGAATAAATACCTGGGGTTAGGAGGTCAAAAAGATTTTAAATTAAATTTTTTTTATGCTGGTCTGCCTCAGTGGCTTAACAGCACTTGTCAATGTCAAAATGACTAAGATGGCCAATCAAATCAAAGTAGGTGGGGCTTACTGTTTACAGAAGCAGAGTGCAAATTCCAGCACGAATCGTCGGATTAACGTTGAAAGACAGCGAGCTAAAATGGAAGTAGTGAAACATTTATAGGTGCAGTATGAAATACTGACAGCTAGCGGTTGAACTGGGTACTGTAGTCCAAATTTGAAATATTGGAGACCTTTGTTTCTCCTGCCCCCTCCTCCTCAGACTTGATGCTCACACTGGTTGCCAGACTGAGGACACACAAAAGGAATGAGTGCAATTGTATTTTATTATGCCTCTGGTCATAGAGATTTTCAGATGGATGCCGAGGTTTTTTAGGATGGGAGAAATTTCCATCTGATGAAAACAAAAACAGACATTCCGACACAGAACTCACAATGTAAAGTAGAATAACTGGTTGTAGCTTTGTTTTTCGCAGAAACAAGTATGTGAACTTAGCATGTTTCCCAAATATCTCCAAATATATTATGTTATTTTTATGCTTTAGTACAGCCCAAAAATTACATACAGCATCTTTAATATTTGCAAATGTTTTACAATAGAAATGTTAAACAATAGAAATGTAATATTCAGCAATGCAAACTTCTCAACTTTTTTCCTCAAACATGGCAGTGTTGAATTAAAAATATGGTTTAATTTACATGATTCAAGTAATTCATAATTAAATCTGACGAGACACACAAAAACAGGGCATACAAAAACAGTGAACAAGTATATATTTTATAATATTATTTGCAAATAGTTCATGCTCGAATTAGACGTATTACTTTATACTTTATTAAATATCCAAGACATAGTTATGGCCTTGTTTAGAATATCAAAAGACTGGACAGTAATAAATGACCTAGACACCAACACAACATCCTAACAACCTTCTAATAAGACCTTAGTAACCCCATAGCAATGCCATGACATTGACTCCAAAATACTAACATCATGGCAGCAACTACTGCACAAGAAAATGACACTCATTTTCCTCAGAACACGTCTAGTTCTCTTTATTATAATTTTATTTTTGAAGATAAACTATTTGTTCTGAAAGGAAATGTATTAATTATTATCCATTTTACAATTTAATGCTTAGAATCTTATTTGTGTTAAGAATTCAATTGAATTATCTCACTTCTTGTTGATTTTTTTCTGCCTGCAGCAGCTTTTGTGCAACAATCCCTGTAGTATTTTTAGCGGGAGTAGTTTTTCTTCTTTTTCCACTTGCTGAGTCTATTTCGAAAGATTATTGAGTTTGCTATTTGGGTCACAGCATACTGTGCTTCCGTACAATATGTTTGGGAATAGCTGTGGAGAAAATACATATCTCCGGAAACATTCCGCAGGATGGGCGGCCTCCGCGCGTGCCAACATCCGTTTGCCCCATGAAGTGCTTCTCCGTCTATTTGACCTGTCGCCTGACACGGGAAGTTAATTAGACAAGCGATTAGGTAAACAATGGGTTAAATTGAGTAATCAGAGAGAAGGAGAAACTGCAGAGGCTACAATTAGAAATCCTCAGCGGCGGTGCTGGGTTTGTTCTGGGAGCTGAAGATGGATTTAATCCACACGATTCCTGGGAGAGATGCAAGATCTTCCCCACGGAACACAGATACACCGGAAACGTTCTGTTTTTGCACATGCTCTCGTTCTCTCTCAGATCTCCACAGCAGATAAAATGATTTTATGATTTAAGCTGCTGATTCTTCCACAGGCGTGAAATCTAATAATAAGTGGTATATAAATGCATAGTGTGTGCTGTGTATTTTCCTGTATGCACAAAACTACATATGCCAGAATGTGCAATATACTGTACAACCAAAGCACATGCATGTCCCACAGTACAATACAGTGTGGAGAATGAACCGGAAGTAGAATAAGTTTCCTTCTGGACTAGTTTGAAAAACTGCAAAATATCTGTATTTCTGAGATTTATGTTTGCATAAATTGCTTGTGCAACGTAAACATGTCTGGCCTTAACAGAGTAGTTCACTCAAAAATATCCTTCATAATAATCTAAACTTGTGTGCTGTTATTTGTTCCAGTGTTGATGCCATTTGATGACAGCTCATAGCGACCACATCTGTTAAAAAGAACAAAAAATACAACATAAACATACCATAAAAGTAGTTTGCATCTGCAAACACACCAGCACTTCTACAGTCCAGCACGCAGCTGTGAAGCAGGAACTCTCCTGTCCAATATCCCAGCAGGTCTCAGATGCCCAACATGAGACCCCAGAGACAAACACTCATTCATCATGAGCTGTCAGGACGCCCGGGGCAGCATGTCACACTGCTGTTGATTTAACAGGAGTCTGACACGATTAGACCTTCCAACTACAACTAGCCAGATTTACAACTCACAACCTGCCTCTGGATTACCCATTATCTGTCATTATTAGTGTGAGAGACTCTCACTTTCAACAGGACAGAGCCGGACAAATCTGCTAACTAACCTTTCAGGGAGCTGCACACTACAGCAGGGATTCCCCAACAATTTTTGTCAGCCAAACCCCTTTAACAAATTAATTACTTAAAGACCCCAGACAATTTATTACAATTTTCAATCATTTAAAAACCAATTTGCATGTTTATGATTCTCTGATGTTGGTTATTGCCTTGTTTATTTTAGTTAACTAAAACTGAAACTAAAATTAAAACCATAAAATTTACTAAAATAAACTAAAACCAAAATAAAATTAATTTAAAAATAGGGACACTAACAAACTAAAAATGACAAAAATGCATAACAAAATAACTAAAACTTTAAAAATTAAAGTGAAAAGGCAAATATAAACATTTAATCTACAACCCGAATTCCGGAAAAGTTGGGACGTTTTTTAAATTTTAATAAAATGAAAACTAAAGGAATTTCAAATCACATGAGCCAATATTTTATTCACAATAGAACATAGATAACGTAGCAAATGTTTAAACTGAGAAATTTTACACTTTTATCCACTTAATTAGCTCATTTAAAATTTAATGCCTGCTACAGGTCTCAAAAAAGTTGGCACGGGGGCAACAAATGGCTAAAAAAGCAAGCAGTTTTGAAAAGATTCAGCTGGGAGAACATCTAGTGATTAATTAAGTTAATTGATATCAGGTCTGTAACATGATTAGCTATAAAAGCTTTGTCTTAGAGAAGCAGAGTCTCTCAGAAGTAAAGATGGGCAGAGGCTCTCCAATCTGTGAAAGACTGCTTAAAAAAATTGTGGAAAACTTTAAAAACAATGTTCCTCAACGTCAAATTGCAAAGGCTTTGCAAATCTCATCATCTACAGTGCATAACATCATCAAAAGATTCAGAGAAACTGGAGAAATCTCTGTGCGTAAGGGACAAGGCCGGAGACCTTTATTGGATGCCCGTGGTCTTCGGGCTCTCAGACGACACTGCATCACTCATCGGCATGATTGTGTCAATGACATTACTAAATGGGCCCAGGAATACTTTCAGAAACCACTGTCGGTAAACACAATCCGCCGTGCCATCAGCAGATGCCAACTAAAGCTCTATCATGCAAAAAGGAAGCCATATGTGAACATGGTCCAGAAGCGCCGTCGTGTCCTGTGGGCCAAGGCTCATTTAAAATGGACTATTTCAAAGTGGAATAGTGTTTTATGGTCAGACGAGTCCAAATTTGACATTCTCGTTGGAAATCACGGACGCCGTGTCCTCCGGGCTAAAGAGGAGGGAGACCTTCCAGCATGTTATCAGCGTTCAGTTCAAAAGCCAGCATCTCTGATGGTATGGGGGTGCATAAGTGCATACGGTATGGGCAGCTTGCATGTTTTGGAAGGCTCTGTGAATGCTGAAAGGTATATAAAGGTTTTAGAGCAACATATGCTTCCCTCCAAACAACGTCTATTTCAGGGAAGGCCTTGTTTATTTCAGCAGGACAATGCAAAACCACATACTGCAGCTATAACAACAGCATGGCTTCGTCGTAGAAGAGTCCGGGTGCTAACCTGGCCTGCCTGCAGTCCAGATCTTTCACCTATAGAGAACATTTGGCGCATCATTAAACGAAAAATACGTCAAAGACGACCACGAACTCTTCAGCAGCTGGAAATCTATATAAGGCAAGAATGGGACCAAATTCCAACAGCAAAACTCCAGCAACTCATAGCCTCAATGCCCAGACGTCTTCAAACTGTTTTGAAAAGAAAAGGAGATGCTACACCATGGTAAACATGCCCCGTCCCAACTATTTTGAGACCTGTAGCAGAAATCAAAATTGAAATGAGCTCATTTTGTGCATAAAATTGTAAACTTTCTCAGTTTAAACATTTGCTATGTTATCTATGTTCTATTGTGAATAAAATATTGGCTCATGTGATTTGAAAGTCTTTTAGTTTTCATTTTATTAAAATTTAAGAAACGTCCCAACTTTTCCGGAATTCGTGTTGTAAATCAAAATATTGTTTATTTGTTTGAAATAATACCTGAATAATAGTAAAATAACACTGACAGTCAGGTGACAGGCAGAAAATTTTAAATATTCTCTATTTTGGCATATATTTCTTTTTTTTACTGCGATATGATCGAAAAGAATAAAGAAACCACTTCAGTGGTAATAATAATATAGTTTTATATTATTTTACACTAATTAAACAAATGCAGAAAATAGCATTGTAATACAATTATACTACAAAAAAAACTACATTTGTATTTGTATTAATATAAGTGCATTAGACTAATACAATTGAACTAATTACATTTTTTTAATCCTTTTTTTTAGAATAATTTATACTAATATAGTCAAATTCAGTTTTGATTTTAATTTTATTTCAATTGCAGCTGTATTAATTTATTTAAATTTGACATTTTATTATTACATTTTTAGCTTTTCATAAACTCACAAATGTCCATTTGGGAAATCTTGCACAAGACAGTTTTAAATATGAAGGAGGACCCAGGTCAGTTTAGATTTTTTCAAGCCCTCGTTTCAAGCCTTAACAAGTTTAAGGTGGTTTATTGTTCTTTTAAGCAGGTCCCCCTGTCAAAAATCTGCCTAAAACCTAAAATGTTTTTTGTCTTCTTTTTTTTTTTTTTCTTCAGCACTGACGTCCTCATCCCTATTAAAATCAATGGATTTTGCTGATGTTTCAGTGTAAACTCCAATATGAAAGTGCCCTTAAAAGAAGATCTGGTGTGGGTCGGGATATGTGACCCTCGGACACGCGAAGGTCTGTGCATCTTAACCTCGGACAGGCAAGCAGACTCACGGATTAACGACCTGACTCATTATCAGCGCTGAGCAGTCGAGAAACACACTTCAGTAGTTTCTTTCCAATTTCTCACTTGGTTGATCTAATATGTGAAAAGAAAACCAATCGACCCATGTCATTGGGTTATTATTTTGCTAATGTGAAATAGTTTTTTTTTTCAGTGTGCGTTCCAAAATCCAATCAACATTCCTGACCACAGAAAAGGGCCCTTTTCCATGCGCTGAGATTAAAACCCCTCCAAATTAATAATGGTTAGCATTCGACTCGGGAACCAACCACTGTGCAAGCTCTTAAGACCCTTTATTTGCATATTTTAACATGCTTTGTGAACCCAATCCACTCTACACGTGATATTCCCGCCGTTTGGAAGGATGATAATGTTCAGCTTGATATTATGGACGTGTTGCATATGGAGTCTGTCTCTGAGAGGTCAGTGATAGGCTGCTCTATGAGAAAGAGGACGATTTCAAAGCTAAGTGACGCTTGAAATGCTGTAATTACATTGTTGAAGAGGATTGAAAAATGAACCTGTGCCCCATCCGGATACCTCCACACGACTGAAGGAGATGTGAAGGCCAGCCATTTGCCTCTCTGTAAAACTTTTAGTATTCAGCACAGGATCCAGCTCACATCCAGTAAATACCACCTTTGCCCAAACAAAAGCATTTATTTTTGGCTTACCACAACCCTCTCAGAAAATACTCAGGGAATACTTGCTCAGCTTACTGAATTCAGTGCAGTATACAATATACAGTGCATATGTTTCTTTTAAATAGTATGTGAAATTTTTCAAAACAGTAGTATGCTACACTGGCACATGACCTCCATGTTACCACCATGTTGAATGTTTAATACAAACAGTGCAAAGAAATCATTTTTTGACATAAAAACTGTTTAAAATCAAATGTACTGTTTACATACATACTATAGTATGGACAGATGAAACATTTATACTGTGTGTAGTATGTGCATTTTCTGAAATCAGAAAAACATTTGCCAAATGTGCAATATATAAACAAAAAAGACTACATACTGTATACCACAATGCAATGCACTCAACTTGACCCTCTTCCTCTACACTGGGACCCCCCAAGGATGTGTGCTGAGCCCCCTCCTTTTCACTCTGCTGACCCATGACTGCACACCTTCACACAACTCTAACCTCTTTATTAAGTTTGCAGATGACACGATTGTGGTGGGTCATATTAGCAGCAGAGATGAGACAAACTACAGGAGCGAGGTTAGCCGCCTGGCCAGATGGTGCAGTGACAACAATCTCTCTCTGAATGTAGAAAAGATGAAGGAGATTGTTGTTGACTTCAGGAGAGTGCACACTCAGCACGTTCCTCTGACCATCAACGGTGCGACCTTGGAGAGAGTGAGCAGCACCAAGTTCCTGGGTGAGGACATCACAGAGGACCTCTCCTGGACTGAAAACACTGCAGCACTGGCCGAGAAATCACAACAGCGTCTCTACTTCCTCTGCAAACTGAGAAAAGTGCCAGAGCACGGGCAACCATCATGTGCACCTTCTACAGAGGCACCATCGAGAGCATCCTGATGAGCCGCATCATTGTGTGGGTATGGCACCTGGATCGCGTCCTGCCGAAAGACCCTTCAACGCATAGTGAGAGCAGCTGAGAAGATCATTGGTGTCTCTCTCCCCTCCCTCCAGGACATTTATGGAACCTGTCTCACCTGCAAAGCCCTCTGCATCACAGGTGATCCCACTCACCCATAACAAAGCTTCTTCAGTCTGCTGCCATCAGGGAGGAGACTGCGGAGTCTCCAGGCCAGGACCAGCAGACTGAAGGACAGCTTCATCCATCAGGCTGTCAGGAAGCTGAACTCCCTCCTGACTTTGCCCCATCTCCCCTCTTATTCCCCATGCACCACTGAACTCTGAACCTCAGTCCACCCCTCTACCCAACCATCCAGCTTCCATTAACACACTGGGACCTGCACCAGACACTTTGTGCATCATTGGTCTGCTCACTACCTCATTTAGCATTTAACTGACCTCATTGAACTACCTCTTCTGTCAGTTTAAATAAAGAACTGCTCTCTGAGATTTTTTTCACTTTAATCAGACTGAATAAGGTCTTTGCACTACAATCATTATATCTGCACTGTTTGTTTACTTCACTTGTTTGCACTCTATTTGCCGTGTGCCTTGTGCTGCTTTACTTATCTTTCTTTTTACATTACCTATTTGTATATTTGTACTTTATATTTTATCTGTATTTAATGTTCTACTGTTAGTGTTATCTGCATGAGTCTGAGAGTAACGCAATTTCAATTCTGTGTATCTATGTACTGTACATGAGAAAGAATTGACAATAAAGCAGAGTTGACTTGACTTGACCTTCCATTTTCAGTGTGGTGAATGAAATGGAAATAAAATCAACTGCAGTTTCCTTTTGGATTAGACTTAAAGCTGAAGTAGGTAACTTTTGTAAAAATATATTTGTGAAACCTGTCATTATGTCCTGACAGTAGAATATGAGACAGATAATCTGTGAAAAAATCAAGCTCCTCTGGCTCCTCCCAGTGGTTCTATTGCCATTTGCAGAAATTCATACGCTCCCGGTAAGAAACAACCAATCAGAGCTGCGGTTCGTAACTTTTTTTGTGTTCAAGATTTACAAATTGTATATAATAAGCGAGTACACCATGAATCCATTTTCCAAACCGTGTTTTTAGCCTGTCCTGAATCACTAGGGTACATCTATAATAAGTGTTTATATTCGGACTATTTTAGATTGCTTCGGGGGTACCGCGGCGGAGTAACCCGGTACCTTTGTGATTCTTCATAGACATAAACAGAGAGAAGTAGCTCCGGCTACAATGTTCTTCCGGAAGACACAAGCAGTTCTGTTTATTAACCGCCAGAGCGTCAAAAGTTACGGACTGCAGCTTTCAAGAAAAAGTCACCCAAAATTAAAATTTGCTAAAAAAATCTACTAACCCATTCAAGATACCGATGAGTCTGTTTCTTCATGGGAACAGATTTGGAGAAATTGAGAACAGATTAGCATTCCATCACTTGCTCACCAATGGATCCTCTGCAGTGAATGGGTGCCGTCAGAATGAAAAAGTGAAAGTGAAAAAGTGAAAGTGAAACAAAGTGAAAGTGATGACAGTCCAAGTGATGAGAGTCCAAACAGCTGATATAAAACATCACAATAATCCACAATCCACACCAGTCCAACATTTACGTCTTTGAAAGTTTACTGTTCTTAATTGAAGTTAATTGAAAAATAAAGTGAAAATCTATGTTTGTAAGAAACAAATTCATCATTCCTGTTGTTCCTGTGGCTCAGTGGTAGAGCATTGTGTTAGCAAAAGGTTGTGGGTTTGATTCCCAGGGAACAAGAATACCAGTAAAAAAAAATGTAAAGCCTGTATGCACTTGTAATGATAAAACCTTCCTAATCATCGGGAAGAAGGAGGTGGGAATCGGCGGACAATCAACTGAAACTTTAATTACAAAATAAACATAAAACGGCGCAACAGCCCCTCGCGGACGACTGTTGCACACAAATAAAAATCAAAACACAAACTAAAACCCAGGCCTGGTCCTCTCTCGTCTGTCACTGTTGTTGCTCCAGTTTTATATCCCTCCATCTCCTCCGTGGGACTCGAGACCGGCGAGTGTCGCAGGTGTCACTCATCTCCAATCACTACACCGGCCTCGCTCCTGTTCCCACGTCCCTCGGCCCCGCCCCACTCGTCACATACCCCCATCGCCCCTCGCAGGCCGGGGGGTACTCCCGAGAATGCGCTCTACTCCCCCCCCTCTCCCTCCGGGGGGACCGCTCACGGTGACCTGCGGGAACCTGGGGGTAGGACAGACGAGGCGAGAGAAAAGGAGATGGAAGGAGGAGCGACAGAGATGAGAAAAAAAAAAAAAATTCGGTTCCCAGATGCACCGCTGCTCGGCCCTCCACCAGCTGGGTGATCTCTTCCGCGGTGCCTGGCGGTGGCACTGGACAGCCCTCGGCGGACGGCACGACACTCCTCCGCCGCCCGGTGGACGGCGACGGCTCCTCTGGTTTTGGGCAGCCTGCAGGAGTCCCCTGTTCCCTGCTCCTCCCCGTTCCGGCGGATGGCAGCAGGCTCCGGCCCCCTGGCGAACGGCACCGACTCCTCCGCTCCCTCACGGACGGCAGCCGACCCTCCACATCACGGGCAGCCGGCAGCAAGCGGGCCCGTCCCTGGCAACTCACTCCAGCCCACCGCCTTGAGCGTCCATGGCGGCATCCTCCTCGCCTGCTCGATGGTACCTCGGATTCACCACAGCGGCGCGGGATCTTCAGCAGCACGTTCCTCCTTTTCCCGGGCTTCGGCACCACTGTAATAATACAAACTCCGTAATCTTCGGGAAGAAGGAGACGGGAACCGGCGGACAATCAACTGATATTTAATAACGACAAAATAAATACAAAACAGCGCGTCAGCCCCTCACGGACGACTGACATGCATAAATAAAAATCAAAACACAAACTAAAACCCATGCCTGGTCCTCTCTCGTCCGTCACTGTCGTCGCTCCAGTTTTATATCCCTCCATCTCCTCCGTGGGACTCGAGACTGGCGAGTGTCGCAGGTGTCACTCATCTGCAATCACTCCACCGGCCTCGCTCCTGTTCCCACGTCCCTCGGCCCCGCCCCACTCGTCACAGCACTGTAAGTCACTTTGAGTAAAAGTGTCTGCTTATTGCATAAATGTAAATCATTAAGATGCCTTTTACTTCAAACTGTTGTTTCTGGCCATAATTTATAATAAAGCTTCCTCCAGTAAAGAAAGTCCATCACCTGTTGTCTTCAGACATCAAAATCCACCAACATAACTGTTTTTACTTTTAAATGGTGCTTGATCTGTGCGTATTTCTTTTCTGATTTAGATGAGACAATTTTTTTTTGCTGGAGAAAGCAATTTTATGGCTTATGGCATATGGTATACATCTTGATGGATTTGTTTCTTACAAACACACAGCTATTGGCTTCAGAAGATGTTAACTGATGGACTGGGGTGATGTGGATTATTGTGATGTTTTATCAGCTGTTTGGAATAATTCTTACGGCACCCATTCACTGCAGAGGATTGGTGAGCAAGTGATGAAATTTCCCCAAAAATCAGCTCCGATAAAGAATCAACGTCACCTACATCTTGAACGGCCTGAGGGAGAATTTTTCAGTAATTTTTCATTTTTTGGGCAAACATTTGCTTTAAAATTCAATAGAAAATGCTAAATACCTGTATTTACTTCTGAGATAATAGCTGACACCATTTGCTGTATTAATGTAAAGAGATCACTTGTCAAAAACAGCAGTTACTAGAGTTACTAAAATACTGTTTATTGGTGCATAATGTGTAAAATTTCACATACTTTTTCTAAAAGCAAGTATTCAGTGTACACTTCACATTATGCAGCACTCTAGTACTCCATTCTGAACACAGTCCATGTCTCACTGGTGCATTAAACAACAGCATTTATTAAGTAATGGTTTTCCAGGTAAGTTCATACCCTTAATAGGCTTCTGCTCCTTCCACCTGATCCTCAGAGATGCTGGAGATTTCAAACGGAGAGGTCTTATCATGATTTATCCCAACTTGGCTAATCGCTTCTCTTCGCTAACAATTGTAATATCAGATCGCACAACATGTTTGTTATTTCATACTCACCAGGCAGATCTTTACCCCATATGGGAAATGTGTATTTACAGTGGTTTTCTAGTTCTCATTAAGAGTTAATTATCAATGTATCGTGCTTTAGTAAAATGACAAATTAACTGTTTACAAACTTAACATAAAATGACTCGACAACATTCACGAACGCTTCTCGAAACACCTTGATACAGTGCGGGGAATATTCTTTTTAATTTGTCAAATGGAAATCAAACTCAATTAAGGAGAATGACTACATCTGTTCCACGTAAAGCTTGCAGGGTCCATCAACCCCCAGGTGGTCTGATAATTAAAAACATATTTCTTCCTACTTAAATGAAGTTAGACCCTCGACGAACATCTGTTTGGAGAGATCTGCCGTGCCTACACAATATGACACATCGTAGCCATCAACGGTTATTAACTACAGTATGCTTTTCATATACAGAAGAAATCACTGTAGTGTTTAAACTGGAATCTCCAGCAGAGTGTGTTTTGATTTATTTCTGAGGGTCAGCCTGTAACATTGTGTTTGTGTTCCCACTTTACTGCTCTCTTATTAGTGCTATCAACAAATGCAATGAACTAAATAGAACCATGAAGCAATTTAGAGTTAAACTCTAAATGTTTATGAAAGAAGTCTCTTCTGTTCACCAAGGCTGCATTCATTTTATAATTGTGAAATATTATTACTATTCAAAATAGCTGTTTTCTTTTTGAATATGTTTTTAACTGTAATTTAGTCCTGTGATCAAAGCTGAATCTGAAACAGTTGTGCTGCTTCATACACTGTGATTTATTTTCTTTTTCAGGATTCTTTGATAGATAGAAGGTTCAAAAGAAAAGTTTTTTATTTGAAATGTAAATTTTGCAACATTATAAAAGTCTTTGCTGTCATTTTTTATTAATTGAATGAATCCTTGCAGAATAAAGTATGAATTTCAACATTCTACTGACCCCAAATTGTTGAACGATACTGTAGACAATTCTTAGAAAGAGAAAAAAACTGACCAGGTGCATTTTCGAATTTGTCTTGTTACTTTACACAGTGCCATGTTTCCTTCTCCTCATCATTTTCTGTCCTCTTTTTCAACTGTCCTATTAAGAAATGGGGCAAAAAAGCAGAAAAATCTTCGGTCAGTCAGCTGTAAAAAAATTTAAGATGAAACCAGACAGTGGTTCTTCACCTTTCAATACATACTCGACTCATGTGTGAATAAACAGCGCTTAGTAAAAACTTAATCAAACTTACAATTGCTTGTAGGTATTACATTTTCAAAAAAACTTTGTTTATATTAGGATTTATGTACTGTAACTTGTTCCTGATCCCATGGCATTCAGAAATAACATATTCAATAAAAAATAAAATTAAAAAACATGTAATTGATTTTAAATGCACTTCATGTTGTTACTAACGATAAATGGAATAGATTTTCTTTCTCTTTTTATTTTAATACCAAATATGCTACAATATTATCCTATTTAAATGTGATAATTAGGTAAAAAAATAATCTTAAAGTAATCAAAAAGTAGTCCAATTAAATTACCTGAAATGTGTGATGTAATGGATTACGTTACTAACTAAAGTTTTTGTCATGTAATTTGATGTCAGCACCAGACTACAATTTGTAAGTAACCTAAGCAGCACTGGTTATGACTTTATACAGGATGGCATATTGATCCACACTTCAGAGAAAATGCCTGCAGTGTTTATGCAGTCAATGCAACACGTGTCTCATTCAGCAGCATTCAGTCCCTTTCCTGAAAGAGCAGGTTACATTCATGCCACCAGCCATGAGAAATTATTACACGGTCAAAAGCTAGACCTAAGAAAACCTTCGAAAGTGAATTTAGAGAAGTGAGGGGGCTCGCTGAGGCTGGTTAGCTCCAAATTGGGCGCCCGATGTGTTCTGGGCACTTAGCTGGTCATTGATACACAGACAGAAAAGTGCGCAGCTCTGGGTTGCACTGTTTCTTCAATGCTAATCCTGCGCCAATTAGTTTCTGTCCAGGGGGGCCAAGCATTATGGCTCATTATGGAACGAGTGTGTCTTCTTTAGACGACCCCCACTCCGCCATCAAATTAAATATGATGGGATGCATGAACAATGTCTTATTAAAATCAACAATTGATCTCCTCTTTGTTCGTTTGGCTCGTTCAATTAAACAAACATGTACTTCAAACCAGTGCGTCGTGTGGTTGGGGGTTCACGGGGTTTAAGGCGAGTTCTTTTCATCCTCGCTGAGTCTACGATGCTTTGAAGATTTTTCTGAAGGGCTGGAAGTCTTTGTGTGGGATGCAGTGAACTCTAGTAATGACCCCCTAAGTTTCAGCACTCCGTGTTTTCATATGGATTCAAAAACTCTGAGTGTGTTGTAGGTAATAATGCCGAGATGGATAATGGCAAACTGAGTTGGGTTGAGTTTGCAGAGTTTCTACAGGTCAGGGGTTCTTTAAGACTCTCTCATATGATGAAATATTTTTAGGATCAATGCATTTGCTCTCTCGATATTGCAATAGTGTTTCAGACATTATGGAAGGCATGTGATGCTTGTACAGTACATACCAGATAATAATAATACAGGTAGCAAAACAGAATGCAACACAATAAAACAAAGTTCACTATGAATCTTGACTATGACCTTTAAAGCCAGTATTTGAATGTTCGTGGTGCACATAAGAAAACAAAGAAAACATCAGGATGAAACAACACATAAAATACAATATAAACACCTAAATAGTCATGACTGACAAGAAAAAAAATATATAAATTATGTGCTGTGATCTCATACAGGGACTTCTGGGAACTTTTACTGCTTTCCACCATAAATTAAAGTTGATCATATTTTTATGGTCATATTTTTTACATCTACTATACACAGCATATATATATATATATATATATATATATATATATATATATATATATATTATTGAAATGGTATAAATATTGTCTTGTTGAACATAATATATATATATATTTTTCTTTCAGAAACCCTAAATTGATCAATTTAATTTAATTTAAATTTAAATTAGTTTTATTTTTCTGTATTTCATATTTTGAATAAAAAATGTACCGAAAAGATACATGCATTGCTTTGTTGAACAGAATATGTATTTTTTCTCATTATAAATTATAATATAATTAATGCTTTTTTCCCTGAAATCATTTTTTTTTTACAGTAAATAAAATGTTTATTTAAAGGTAACCCATTTTATATGAGTTATAATTCAATTTTTTTTTCATACATTGAATTAACAATTTACTGAAATAGCACATAATGAATTAGAATACAATATTGATTTTCAACATTAATTAAACTAATTCATAATTTTAACTTCCAGAAACCATATATTTTACAGTAAAAAACAGAAAAAAAGAAAGGTGACTAATTAAAAAAAATATAATAATAATTACTGAAAGAGCAAATGTATTGTCTTGCTGAGTACAATACTGATTTTCACATAAATTATAAAAGTAATTACATCTGAGAAATGATGAAAATCCCTCTGAAATGGTATCTGTTTGAATCAGATCAATCTGCAATGATGGTGCGACTACACTGAGATTTTTCTGCAAGAAATGGTTTAATGTAACCCCATGAAGTCAACTACATCATATTTGATACATGAATCAATAAGGCCTCTAAATGATCAAAATGATCTAAACCTGTTGCACACAATCAACTAAATGCCTTCTGTCTCTGATTGATAGTTTACACTTTTTTTAGCAAGTAAAGGCCTTTAAGTATTATTGTACAAACATCCACCTTCAGCTTGTGGTTTACGTCGTGAAATCTAATGATTTTTATATTAAATGTAAGAACAACTTTGATATTGTTAGCAATGGACTGGACTGAAGCAACTTAAGTTTACTTGATTATGTAGACCTCATTTAGAAAAAATCCTGTTCAAATGTGAGTATCAAATATGATCATGAACGTTTATTTGTTCATCTCTCAATCGTCATTTTATTGCACTGCATTATAAGTTTTGAAACGACAGAGCTTTGATCTTTTGATTTTTTTAAATATCATACAAAGACATTAATAGTTTAATATAGATCGACAACTAATATTTAAATCATTTTATGTAAGTAGTCTGGTACACTGTTGTAAAGATTTAATTGATTTAAATTACAAGCTATAAGAATTTCATCTTTTTGGTCATATAAATATCAGCATTTCCACCAAATTGCCTATTTTTGCTCAGTTTGGGCCTCTGAATAAAACTGAGCAGTTTTTTCTCTATATTCTCAGCAGATCTGTCTGAGCCACAAAAGCCTGATATATCAAATATGATACTCAACAAAACACATATGCATATGGATTTTAAAAATATATTTTGTCTTAAGGTTAAATGAACTGTTTTATGTCAAATAATTAGATTTTTATTATTTCTATTATTTCATATATCAGACTTTACAGGCTTAGCGAGAGTTGAACAACTGTTAACTGTAGCAATGTGACAAAGTTCAGCGCAACTTTATGCAAATGCAATGAGTAAAAATGCGAGAGCTGATAGAGAAACTTGCGTGATCCATCTCCTGATATTGTTTGGTACTGCAATCGAGAAGGCGCTCCTCCAAGAAACTTCCAGCAACCTCCAGTGATTTAATCTTTGTCTGTGTTAATGCACCACTAAGCACTTACAGGCAAGAGTTTAAAAGCAATAGAGCGCTGCAGTCATGACGTATATTTGTAGTAAATTCACATCACCCTGATTCCCTTGACAGAAACCCAATAGGATTTTTCCATTGGCTTTTGGATTATTGCAGAAAATAAGCTCTGTCACCAGCAAAAGTTTATGATTCTCGCACATTTTGTTCATCATGATGATCCTCACAAATTAACGTAAGTTTAATGAATTTTGAAGTCTAAACACATTGCCGGAAATAAAAAGCTAAATGTAGGTCAACAGAATCATATGTAAGTGTGTGTGATTATAAACTTAATGAGGCTAAGTGAAAGTGACTAGCAAGTAGATGAGTTCATATATACAGTATATATATATATATTAATGGCTGCAAATAATACAATACATTTAAAAAATATAAAACCCTTAATCTTATTTTAGCTTGTTAAAAGCAAATGAAAACGGAGTAATTTTCCAAATAAATAAATAAAATCAAACAAATAAAATACAAATATTAAAGCACAATTAACAAACTGAAACAAAATGGTCCTTTTAATAAAATAAAATAAAAAAAAAATAAAATAAAATAAAAGTCAAACCTGAATTGGCTGCAGTGTTATTATCATTAATCATAAATTGATTGTAAAATATCTATAGACATTAAAAAAAAAAAACTAGAAAAATTACAAAACTAAATGATTAAAACTTATATAATAAAAAAATAAATAATAAAAAAAGAAATATATGGAGTTTTAACACCTTTTATGAAAATAATCATAGCCTTTAAACAGCTGCTGTGAATCTTGCGTTGGTAAGAAATTGAAGTCGACTACGCCAGTGCAAATATTCACATCTACAAATAGAGTAAAAAAACATCCAGTGGACCATGATCTATAGTATTTCCTCCCATAATGCTTTGTGATGCTCTTAAGATGAGATAAATTCCCCAGAGTATGTGTGTGATGGTGTGTTATGGCTGGAGAGTGTACCTTACTTGGGAATAAACCACTGCCGGCATCTGTGTTTGCATCCCACCGGGAGCCTGGATCCCAAGGCCCCTGAGGAGGTCTGGGTTTTGGGTTAGATGTCTTCAGGGAGGGGGTGGGGGGCAGATCCTCACCTGGGAATTAATGTGTGTCAGAAGCAGATTGTAAACACACTGGAGAGGTTTGCAAAAAGTGTGACACTTCAGCACTGTACTACTTTCTCATTGGCCCTCACCACAAAAATACTCATCGCTGTCATAGTCTATGAGCCTATCAAATCAAACAGTTGAGCTTATGTAACGTGTTTCTGTAGCTCGACTTGTAGAGTATGTCGCTAGCAAACCCAAGATCATGGCTTTGTTCCCCAAAGGATGCATGTACTAGAAAAACACTTGAATGCAATAAAAAAATGGCTTTTGATACAAATCTGTCAAATGCATCAATGTAGGACTGAAGGAGAGGTCAGAGCAGGGTTAATCAAATTCATGAACTCAACAAAAAACAGGGTAAGATTTATTTTGCAATTATTTGTGAAATGTACTAGCAATTTATGATTAAAACCGGCAAGTATCACAGTAAATTAAACATGAATTTTAAGTACAAAGACTAAAATAGTATTTTCTTCTAAACCAGTGGTTCCCAACCTTTTTCAACCCGTGGCCCACACAACCACACACATATGTTTGCGTGGCCCACTTCAAAAAAATTAACTGACCCCACTATTGTTGGGTTAATAACTTAGTACTCAGAAGCTAGATTGTTGAATGAACTAGGGCTGTGCGATGTGGACAAAAAAAAAAAAAAAAACCTATCGCGATTTCTTTGATCAATTTTGCGATTGTGACACACACCGATATGCTTTTACAGTCATATTTCCTTTGCGCTGTCACAAAACCAGAGGTAATTGCTCAGATACACGCTGCTCTGCGCATAGAGAGTGTGCGCACTTAAAACGTGTCTCCTCTCACTTAAACTGCGTCCTGTGCACTCACAACTCTCTCTATGCTCATGTGTTAGATATTAATTATTTTCGCACGTTTTTATTTCTAGCCTTTTACCGCGTGCAGTGTGAAGGCTCTGATCTGTTAACATGGGCTCAGAAAAAAGGCGCATCACAGACAGTGTGTGAACCTGGAGTTAGACATATGCCCAGTCTGTTCTGTTCTCGCGCTAGGCGCAATGCATTCTGATTGGATCGGATAGCATACTACGGGAGGTCAGGGCCGCGAAATGTGATTTAGAAATCGTGGACGCTCAAATCGTAATTTTATGATGATTTCTTTTAATCGCACAGCCCTAGAATGGACTGGAAATGAACAGAAAATAATTTGCGGCCCACCTGCAATACCACCGCGACCCACTAGGGGGCCGCGGACCACAGGTTGAAAACCACTATTTGCATCTTCAAAAAGTCATTTTTTACATCGCTTTCCTGAAGTCACTTTCCTGCAGGATTGTTATTTTAGTATTATTTATATACTACTACAACCCGAATTCCGGAAAAGTTGGGACGTTTTTTAAATTTTAATAAAATGAAAACTAAAGGAATTTCAAATCACATGAGCCAATATTTTATTCACAATAGAACATAGATAACGTAGCAAATGTTTAAACTGAGAAATTTTACACTTTTATCCACTTAATTAGCTCATTTAAAATTTAATGCCTGCTACAGGTCTCAAAAAAGTTGGCACGGGGGCAACAAATGGCTAAAAAAGCAAGCAGTTTTGAAAAGATTCAGCTGGGAGAACATCTAGTGATTAATTAAGTTAATTGATATCAGGTCTGTAACATGATTAGCTATAAAAGCTTTGTCTTAGAGAAGCAGAGTCTCTCAGAAGTAAAGATGGGCAGAGGCTCTCCAATCTGTGAAAGACTGCGTAAAAAGATTGTGGAAAACTTTAAAAACAATGTTCCTCAACGTCAAATTGCAAAGGCTTTGCAAATCTCATCATCTACAGTGCATAACATCATCAAAAGATTCAGAGAAACTGGAGAAATCTCTGTGCGTAAGGGACAAGGCCGGAGACCTTTATTGAATGCCCGTGGTCTTCGGGCTCTCAGACGACACTGCATCACTCATCGGCATGATTGTGTCAATGACATTACTAAATGGGCCCAGGAATACTTTCAGAAACCACTGTCGGTAAACACAATCCGCCGTGCCATCAGCAGATGCCAACTAAAGCTCTATCATGCAAAAAGGAAGCCATATGTGAACATGGTCCAGAAGCGCCGTCGTGTCCTGTGGGCCAAGACTCATTTAAAATGGACTATTTCAAAGTGGAATAGTGTTTTATGGTCAGACGAGTCCAAATTTGACATTCTTGTTGGAAATCACGGACGCCGTGTCCTCCGGGCTAAAGAGGAGGGAGACCTTCCAGCATGTTATCAGCGTTCAGTTCAAAAGCCAGCATCTCTGATGGTATGGGGGTGCATAAGTGCATACGGTATGGGCAGCTTGCATGTTTTGGAAGGCTCTGTGAATGCTGAAAGGTATATAAAGGTTTTAGAGCAACATATGCTTCCCTCCAAACAACGTCTATTTCAGGGAAGGCCTTGTTTATTTCAGCAGGACAATGCAAAACCACATACTGCAGCTATAACAACAGCATGGCTTCGTCGTAGAAGAGTCCGGGTGCTAACCTGGCCTGCCTGCAGTCCAGATCTTTCACCTATAGAGAACATTTGGCGCATCATTAAACGAAAAATACGTCAAAGACGACCACGAACTCTTCAGCAGCTGGAAATCTATATAAGGCAAGAATGGGACCAAATTCCAACAGCAAAACTCCAGCAACTCATAGCCTCAATGCCCAGACATCTTCAAACTGTTTTGAAAAGAAAAGGAGATGCTACACCATGGTAAACATGCCCTGTCCCAACTATTTTGAGACCTGTAGCAGAAATCAAAATTGAAATGAGCTCATTTTGTGCATAAAATTGTAAACTTTCTCAGTTTAAACATTTGCTATGTTATCTATGTTCTATTGCGAATAAAATATTGGCTCATGTGATTTGAAAGTCTTTTAGTTTTCATTTTATTAAAATTTAAAAAACGTCCCAACTTTTCCGGAATTCGGGTTGTAAAATATTTACTAATACTTTGAAGTAGCTTCAAAATTCTGTATTTTTATCATTTTAATTTTTATATTTGTTTTCATTTTTATTTATTTTGTTATGTGCTTATGCACTTTTGTTATTTTTAGTTTTCTTTTTCAATATGTTGATTTTACTTTTTTTTCAGATTTATTTTAATTAATGAAAACAATTATGATAACAAACATTATGATAAATGATTACATCAGTTTACTTATCTACACTGGTTCCAACAGTAACCTGAAACAACTAACCAAGCATTTTTTGGTGTACCTGGAAAATTACAGCAAGTGTGTTGATGCTGTCTATCAGCAGAAAAGTATTTATATTGTATTGTTTGCAGTATGTATATTGTATCTAAATGAAGTCTAACATTGATAACTGGACGCAAGTTACTGAATTAAACATACAACATGATGATGTCATGTGACAACAATGAACTATACAATTAAAATGAGTAAGAAGAATACAAGAAAACAAAAATCTTGTTTATCGTGAAGACATTATAATGTCTATGGGGCATGGCACCACATACATACTGTAAATGTTCAAATATACATACACTAAAAGTATAGCCATTAAAAATAATATTTAATATCAACACTGTACATGTTAAGGATGATTTAAACACTTTACAGCTCAAAAACCCAAACTTTGTACAGCAAATTCCTTTCAAGTTGCATATTTCTTCTTTTAAACACTGTCTAATGTCTTTCCTCATAGACTTCCATTGTAATACATGACTGTAAACATGATCTTTGAGAGACGAACCAAAATGAATAAATGTGTAAATTAAGAGACCTGCACTGATTCTGGAATATCCCTAAGAGGGAAGAAAACAATAATAACTCCAAAACCTGGAAATTAAATTCAAACAAAAACCAAATATCAAGATGTGAATCCACAAATTGCATTTTGCAAACTAAAGCTCCCAGCCTTAATTTATCCATTCATATTTGTTTATGTATATTCAATAATACACATGTCCCCTTTTAAACGTCATGGCCTTATTACATTTTAAATATTCCAAATAGCTCATTTTCTAGAATAACTTTTTCACCTCTCTCCTAAAAAAATAAATAACAATTCACAACTTCTTTCACTCCATCTTTGTTATACTTTCATTAATATTTTCTTTATTTAAGGTCATCAATATGCGCATTTAAATATGGAGCGCTGTGGTAATGTCTCACATAATGGAGGGAAGTGAACAAAGACGTCCTCGGAAGCGGGCCTGGAGTTCGGGGGGGGGGGTTAGGGTCTGGAAGAGAGAGGGATTCATCTCTGTCTGCGGGAACAAAGAAAACCTGTAGAGTTTGTAAAGAGGGTCTCGGCTGCCAACGTGCAGGAATATATTACAGCCCGTAGTCACCGCTCCTGTCTGCGGATGCGTTTGGATTTATCTTGCACTTTACAAGCGACCAATGGAAAGCTTTCCTCAGGACAGGAAGGTGTTGTTTCTTTGTTTTATTCATTTTGCTTTTGTGCGGAAGCTAGTGCATTCTTAAATGCCAGATAACATCATTGCACTGAACAAAATGCATGCTTTTTTGCATGCATGTCAAACAGTGGTTCAAAATCTTCTTTATGATGACTACAGGATTGCAATTTTTGGTGCAATTTCACCTTCCAACCAACATAGATAGGTTGCATGCATGCTTCATTCTCAAAAACTATCAGTAAACCTAAAATAAACAAACTTGTAGAGGCCAACAATAAACCAATTAATGCATTTTATTTTTATCTCTAATTTTAAAGATGTTTTACTCCAGAATAAGAAGCAAATCTGACACTTCTTGGACCAATTAATGAATTTTATTAAGACTTTTTCGTTTAGAATGATAAGCAATTTTTATATTGTCCTGGGACACCACTTGATGTCCAACAACAAGAACAACAAAATCTCCTGTCCTGAAGCCAAACCAGTTGAGAGCCCATGATACAGAAGACAAAAATCTCTCGCTTATTCTACTGTCTCTCACGCACAGATGGTATTCCTCAGACTAGTGCTCTGGAAAGCTAGAGGGGTGGGGGTTAGGGTTCGCTCTGTGATTGTTGATATCAGTGAGGTCCCAGGCTACTGTTCCTCAGTCTATTTGCCTCTCATAACAAAGCCTTTTAGGGGCCAACACTAATCAGGCTTAGCTGGGAGCACTGCGCTTATCAGAGACCGTCAGACCGCTGGCGCTGCCAGCTTGTTCACCACTGATAGCGACATCGGCAACTAAATTAAATCTAGATTAAAAAAAAAAACAGAAAAAAAAACTCAGAGAGACAGAGAGAAACCCTTTCTCCAAATGATGAGAATAGCTTCCGCCTGAAGCCCTGCACCCACTCCGACCCTCCCACCACTTTTTCAAGATTTTTGGAATAATAAATCCTTCCCTGTTAAAAGAAAACGCATTATCATAGCCACTGGACTTCACCCTCAAACAGACTGGCTTTTAATTCTCATTTGGCCCTTTTCTTGTCCCAGGGAAGTCTGTATCCCGAGTGATTAATTGCCCAATTGTTGATCGAAGATAGCGCTCTTCCCTTTCAAGGGCGAAAAGAGAGGGGGGAAAAAGCAGCGGGTTTTATTGTTGGTTGAGCATGCAGTGAGTTTCTTGAGGTGCCGCAGCCAGGCTATTGAGACGATGAATGACTACTTCAGGGTCATTTAGGCTGGAGAGCTCTCGAGTGCATGTAAAGCTGAAACAGCAGGGAAATGAACTCCACGTACACTCAAGTCGCTGAATAGGGCCTGAATGAAACAGGAAATCATTAAAAGGCCATTCATGTTGCTCGAGATGCTTCCCCTCGGCTGTGAAAAGGACTTAAAGGTGCCACAATCAGGATTTTTTTCACAGCCAAAAAGAATCGCAGAGCATTTAATTGTCACGCAGGTGAGCAGTGTTGAGGTCTTAAGGAAGTAAATTGTCAGGGTTAATGTGTGAGATTGTTCTGCGGTATTGATTGTGTTGGCTTGATGCACATATTTCAGCACAACACAACACAAAGCCATATTCCCAGAGCAGGGAATGTCGGCGCACAGGGGACCTGCTACGGATTTGGCATCGCCATCTGTGTCACAGATTTTTTTTCATACGCACATTGGGGAAAAGTGAGCGTGTGACCTTTTGTCTTCTCGGGGAATGAGGAGTCTTCATTGTCCAGACTACATTCAAAAGTTCACGGCAAAGCTGCAGGAAACAGATTGTGTTTAGGCATTGTGGGAAACAATTCTTCAAGAATGACAAACATTTGAGTTTGATAAGACATGAAGCATTCACCTGTGAGTGCTGGGAATGTGAGAGATTTCATAAACATTTAGCAGTCTCCAGACAATTTAATTACAAAACAATCAACGTAAAAGCTTCCTTGGTTATTTCATTAAGTGATCAGATTTTTACCCTGGTGGATGAAAAAAAAATAGATGGAAAAAAGGAGCGACCAAGCATATCTAAAGACTAGAATATCAGAGAAATGTGAGGGTGCAGGACGCAGAACGGCAAATCACCCAAAACATTACTATCCTACAGAGCCCCGCACATGACATGCAAGAAAAAATAAATAAATTGTGCACACGATTTACTAATTCGTTCCCTCAATGTACTAAAACGTGCACACGATTACTATTGCGTTCCCTCGATTTGCTAAATTGTGCGCACGATTTAGCAAATCAAGGGAACGAATTAGTAAATCGTGCGCACACTTTATAAATCGAGTGAACGATATAGTAAATCGAGGGAATGCAATTGTAATCGTGTGCACGTTTTAGTACATTGAGGGAACGAATTAGTAAATCGTGCACACGATTTAGCCTAATATTTTTTCCTGCATGTCATGTGCAGGGCTCCATACTATCCACTCTGAAATGCCCCTCAAACCATTAAAATTACCAATTGCAATCTAGCAACTGCCTAGCAACAACCCAGAACTCACCAGCAATCACCCAGAATACTTTAGCAACCTCCTTGCAATGTCATACAAATCACCCAATGAAACGTAGCAACGACCTAGTGACTTCGACACATTAACAATTCCTAAGTCAAGTCTCCTTTATTTATATAGCGCTTTTAACAATAAAGATTGTGACAAAGCAACTGAAGAGCATTAAATAGTCTGTTCATCATTGAATTCAGTGATGTCATCATCCAGCTCATTTCAGTTTAAATAGTATCTGTGCAATCAAGTCGACAATATTGCTGGAAGTCCCCAACTAAGCAAGCCAGAGGCGACAGCGGCAAGGAACCATAAACTCCATCGGTGACAGAATGGAGAAAAAACCTTGGGAGAAAACAGGCTCAGTCGGTGGGCCAGTTCTCATTAACAGTTCCTTAGCATCCACCTTAAACTCCATAGCACCTACCCACCTAGCAACACCCTATTACACCCTTACAATGTCCTACAAACCACTCTCTAACATCATGACAACATTCAAATCGGACCCCGACTATGTTCCTGTCTATGGTGATGATTTGTGATATTTATTTCCCACTTTTTATCATTTCAAGCCTGTGCCAGTCACGGGCATGTTTGCATAGCTCTGGTGCAGTATATCGCTGGCAAACTCATGGGTTTGTTACACATACTGATAAAATGCATATCTTGAATGCACTGTAAATGCATCCGATGCTTCCAAGGACAGAGAAAAAAACTTAAAGATCTGCTACAACAACTCAACAGTGACATAAAGTACAGCTAGATGCCTACAGTCAAAACAAAAGGAAGCAATTGACCATTTTCCTCTGAAAGTGACTATTATTTTTAGCTGGTCTGCTCTCTCCTCAAAGCCTTTTGAGAGTTGACGTCTGTGTAATCAAGTGGAGATGTCCTCTTATTCCGCCGTTGAGATCCAGTCAACTGAAGTGTGAAGCTGAGATGGTCAGCTGGCGAATCGCTCAGCCTTGCAGTCCATCTTCCGAACATTTCGTCCTCCTCTAATCCTGCTTTTCACCACCTTCCTCTCCCACACATGGGCACATAGATGCAAGCACCAATGCAGACAGACAAACAAACAACACGCACACACTCACAGAATATTCCCAGAAACTGTGATATTGTTGCTCATGTTTGTAAGAAAACAACCGTGTTTTGGAGGAGGGAAAGAATGTTTAAAAGGTGGAGGTGGAGGTTTGATCAGGATATAATGAGCTGAACAGGGAGTTCCTCTGTAGGCCATTACAGTTTTCCATCTCTTCGGATGTCGATTGCAATTGACCGAGACCTTTGACTTTGAGAGGTCATGGGTCTGGCACTGACCTCGGGGAACATGAGCAGAGGTCACCGCAGCTCTTGGTGAAGATGTTGCCTAAAGAAAGGTCACTAACGTTATTGACCAGTGAAAGGCAAAGTCTTAACAAGTCTCTCAGAGCTAGAGTTTGGACATTCAGTATAAAATCTAGTCCAATTTGTAGCTTATTCTGGTAAATTCTGGACATTCTGACTGCATTTTATTCTCTTTATTTTAATGCTATTTGTGTGGTTAAACTGAAATAATGAAGCAGTCACTGTGAATTGTGCGGATAAATAATAATAGAGGCAATTTTTGGAAAATGTCAGTTTGTGTGCAATATGCATTACATGGCCACTGAACATACTGCAGGTCGAGGTTAAGACCAAGTTTAAGGGGTTCAATTTTCCTTGACTTTAATTGTGAAGGTTTGATTCCTGGGAAACACACACACACACACACACACACACACACACACACACACACACACACACACACACACACACACACACACACACACACACACACACACACACACACACACACACAGAAAATAAATAAATAAAAATAAATAAAACAACTATACCTTCATATTTCCTGCCCTCTTTGACAATATCCACTGTGTATATTATATATGTGTGTGTGTGTGTGTGTGTGTGTGTTTATTTATGTATTTTGCTTTAAGCATATGTTTAGTAGGATTTTGTAAGGGTTTTTGGCCATGCAAGAAAAACCTTTGCCAATGGGATAAGAAAAATGCCAACTATATTTTATCTTGTTAGGTTTTACTAAAAGACAAAGAAAATTAGACTTTTAATTTAAATGTTATTAAAATTAAAGTAATTTTAGTGTTTTATCCATAAATTAAAAGTGGAAAAAGACATCTAAAATAAAATCAAATAAAATCATTATTTACTCCATATCAGCAGCAAAGACAAATTTAAATAATTTATTTTACTGTGTAAAACATAAACGTGTTGTCAGTGACATCCTAGGTCAGGTGCACTAGACAGAAATCAACAAATTCAAACACGTTGAGTGCAAGAAAGACACGAAAACATAATTTTCCATCATTTTCCATAATGTGAGTGTGAGAAGAGGAGCCTAATGAGTCAAAAACAAAGCACATGTCCACAAGAATTACCATACTACCTTACTGCTGAGATCTGAAGAGATGAGAACACCACACTGCTCCCGCTTTATTACTCTGTCCCATCATCCTGTCAGGTCAGAACCTCTCCGTACAACAGGGTTCATCAGCACTTTCCAGCCCCTGGAGGAAAAGGACACATTTCAAACAAACAATCCTGAACCAAGCCAGTGCCATCAGCAGAAACAACAGCACCAAAGAAATGAAGCCAATTCTGAATCCCACAATGAGCTAGTTATCATATTGCATGCGAAGTTCAATAAGCACTGTTGCGTAGCTTCAGCAAATTGGTGACGGTGGGAGAGCACTGGAGATATATTTTCACATGTCCCAGAGGCACGGAGCGGCCGTGAGCGAGCGGGACGGCTGAGCTCACCACAGTTTCTGCCCATGTTAGCAGTGCTGAAGATTAGAAGCTCACACAGCATCACATCCAGAGGAACCGATCCCTCACACACACACACACACACACACACACACACACACACACACACACACACACACACACACACACACACACACACACACACACACACACACACAACCAAACCTGTCTCAACCTATGAAACCTCTCAGCAGTGCCGATATTACTGCCATAACTCAGCGTAATGAAACATGTTTACATAATTCTGGAGTTTGGCTATGACTATGGAATTTAATTTTGTTGTGTTCATTAATTTTTGGCATAAACTGATGTATACAGTAAATGTGTCGACTAACAACAACAGGTATTTCAAGGTTGCAAACTGTGCTTGCCTGTCTAGAATACGATTTTGATGACATTTGAGCTTAATCTATCACGAGACCCTATTTGTGGTTCTTAGAACAAGTTTTTTTTTAATCAAAAGTTTAAAATTTTTCACAAGACAAAGTTTGAAGTAACTATTTAATTGCATGCGTTTACTACCTAATAGCACCTGAGGGATACCAAGTCACAAATAAATAAATGATTATTTAGAATAAAAATAACAATTGTACTTTTCTATGAATTGTGTGCAAAAAAGTCATGTAGTTATTTATATATATATATATATATATGTATATATATATAATTAGAAAAACATTTAGTTACATTTAGTTGCATGTAGGGAGTTGTTCTGCATCTAATATTACTTGAAGTGTACCCTGAATCATGTATTTTAAACATATGTTTTATCTTAATTAAGAAATAATTATTCATTTATTACATTATTTAATATTGTATAATTTATTAAAACAAAAAATTTCAATGAATTGAATGCATCACATGTTTTTGCATGCATCATATGCTTTTTGCTAGTTAATATTACTTGAGGGGCAGGGGCGCCGGACTGGGGGTAAAACCAGTACTGATTACCAGGGCCCCAAAGGAAGAGAGGGCCCTTGAAAAGTCTGGTGTAACGCTAGGTAAGTGAGACAGGAGGTAAAAGCAAGTAAACAGTGTTTATTGTAAATGATGTGCTGATGGAAGGTTGGAGAGTGACGCAGGAACCTCGATGGCAGCACAGACTGGTGAGTAGGTGAGTTGAGTGCACTGGTACAGATGACGGTGGTGGTAGATCCGAGTGAGGTGATGATAATCCGTGTGCGAAGGGAACAATCCAGAGCAAACCGAAACAGGAGACAAAGCAAGGCAGGAACACGAGAATCAGACATCTAACACGGAGGACCTCAAACAATGATCTGACAAACAAGAGACAAAAGACAGGGCGTTAAATAGGCAGTTGGAATGAGTTGCACCTGCCGCTGATCAGACGATCAGCGGCAACACCGACATGAAACAATCAACATGACGTAACATGAATACAGCAGGAGACAGTGCATTCATGAACCGTGACATCTGGAATATATATTTTCAAGGGGGGGGGCCCATTACGACTGTCTATGCATTGGGCCCGGGATCTTGTGCAGCGCCCCTGTTGAGGGGTACTAGAAAGTCAGATTCATAATAATAATTGAACCATAAATTAGTTTGTCATTTTACAATTGATAAAAAATATATAGTGTAAAAATATATATAACATTTAAACGCCACATAATTTTGTACACAGTTGTAAAGAAGCAACACAGATTTAATCCATTTAATTATAGAGAATAACAACATTTAGTAGATTTGAGTGGACAGATTGCATGGAAAACCATGTTGCGTATGATGGTCACAGACTCGGAATTTTTATCTTTAACTATGATTCAGTCCGGTAGGAGCATATTATGGTTAGAAGCCCTGATTGAGCACTAAACACTCTGATTGGACCACAAAGGACACATGGTGTCATGTCATGCTAATGTAATTTCCTCCAGTATTTCTGCTATAATTATGACAACGCTTTGTTTTTAATCCGTTTTTTTTTATATATAAACTAGGTTATAAATTAGGTGTTGTGGAATAATGAATAAAAAATATATAATTTCTTAATTTCCAGTTTTTTTTATATAATTTCAATGAAGTTATTTTATTTAAGTTATTAAAAGTTTAGTTAAATTATTTAAAAAAAGTAGTTGTAATCTTCTTTTGTGCTACAGTGGTTATTGTTCTCTAATTGTGATCTTAACATGTTAGTAGAACAATGATACATTTGAGCGATGAAGATTAACAATATATATTAGAAAATGTATCTTGATCTCCACTGGTAATCTTGTTATTACCAGTGGATCTGGTCAAGTTAATGCATCTTTGCTGAATAAAAGTAATGATTTCCTTTAAAACCATCCAGACTTTTGAAGGGTAGTGCATGAAGAACTTGTAAATATAACAGTAAGAACTTCTTTACTCTCCAAAGAGCAATATGAGTGACTCAAAAACCCTACAGCAAAAACAGTTCTTGATATCTGAACCTAAAGCAGTAAAGTGCGCTGAAGAACCTTTAAGAGAGCGCATGAAACACTCTCCTCTCTCTCTGTGTGTAAAACCCTCTGCGCTCGCTGCATTTGTTCGCCGCAGGCCGTGGGCCGAGGTGTGACAGCGGCTCGGTTTACATCCATAATTTACATGCCAGCTTTCAAGCCACCTATTTTCTCCTCAAAGCTCCAGCCTTCCCCAGTGGTCAGACATAACGTCTCACAGTTAAGAGTTAAGTTAACAAACACATCTGAGTGCCATAAGCTGGTGTATTAAGAGTGCAGTGTGAGGCCTACGGGGAAATGCAAGCCATTTCCTTGTGTTCATTAGTGGGATGAAGCTTCGGCTGCTGGGAGGGAGAGAAGCATCGCTCACCTGCATACTGCAGAGAGGGAATAATTGCCTGATTGCAGGTTATTACTTGGCTGGTAAGAAACCCACCGAGGCTGTTTCTGTCTCTCCACTATCCAGTTTCATAATTCTTAGCCATCCACACAGTCTTTCTTTCCCAGCTTTAATTCATAAACGTCCGCTGACTCGGTACTTGAGGCCCGTAGAGCTGCTATTCGAGCTGGCATCTCCTCTCCCGGCGTGCATTGATTAAACTGGATAAACCTGAAGTTCTGCTGTAGATCTGATGATGCTTCCTTCGGCAATGCAAATCTGCAGACTTACCCTTCAGACCTAGAGATCTCGTTTCTGTTGTGACGAATCCGGAAGCAACAGTTGGGAATGAGTTTGATATTAAAATGATACTTAGTTTAGTATGAGGAGACAACAAAAGATGGAAACTGAACCAGCACCTTCAACTATCGCTACAAACACAGAATGTTCCCAATGCCACTGTGAGTGTCCTTCATGCTCACTAGTACAACTATCTGAACTGAAGATCTTAAAAGAGTCTACATTAACACAACACATCTAATAGAACAGTTTGAGTTTGTCCTTTGCAAAGACACAAATGTAATGACTCAGCATCATTTACCAGTTTAATCTGAAATATCTCAGCTTCTCATTCGAAATATCTGAAGATCATCTCACCTCAAATGGCAACTTTGTGACGGTGTAATCGTGTGGAAATCACATCTCACAGCAGCTTTGATGTGGAGGATTTAGTGAGCTGACAGCCAGACACACACATCAAACTTCTGCTGTCTCCTTAGACAGCTCCTTATACACGCTGAAGTATCACATACAGGTTTTTTTCACAGTTTTCAGACACAATTTAACAGAATTCCTTCATTTTTGTCAATATATATATATATATATATATATATATATATATATATATATATATATATATATATATATATATATATATTTTTTTTTTTTGTAAAACATCATTAGGTAACACTTTACAAAATATAATGGTACACAAGATAATTTTATCAAAGATTAACAAATACATTGCTCACTGTTAGGTGATATTAGTTAATGTAATAACTAACTTCAACTAATGGGACCTTATTGTGATAAGTGTGGTATTAATATGTGCAAAATTATATATATATATATATATATATATATATAATTATAATATTTGTATTTATATTTCAATTTTGAAATGCATTTAAATTCAAATATAAATTAAAATGAAAATATCTAGTCAAAAGTCATTAAATAAAAAATTTAAATCTCTTTAGTCAGTATTTCATTATATATTTAAATAATCTGTATTTCAAAATACTGCATTCAAATATCATTACATTTTTCTTTGCATTTGTATCGATATTTCCGATTTGGAAATATCTACAAATATTTTATATTCAAAAATTATTTTATATTCAAAAAATAATTTTAGTCAATGCTGCATCAATTTATATTCATAAAACTTATTTTTGTAATCCAAAAATTATGTTAAAATATTTCCCATTTCTATATTTTATATGAATTTTTTGTTTATATTCAAAATAAAATGTTACATCTAATCAATATATCATTAATTTGTCATTTATATTATTTATTTATATTCAAATATTTGTATTTATTTTCAAATTTGAAATATATTCAAATATTTTATTTACAAAAACAAAGCTTTAGTTTTAGTCTGTATTTCATTATTTTCAGTTCATTAATAAAATAATAAAAACGTCCCTCAAATAGAGATAGGCCAAACTTTCAAATTTGCATAAACATTTAATAAACGTATGAAACAGATAAAACAGGTATCAACATAAAATCTAAAATATTGTGCTTATGTGAGCGCATTGCACAACATTCTCTGGCCGTGAGTAATAAGAAAGGAATGTGGGCCAAGCTTGGATCGATTCTCACTGGCACCGAAACTTTAGCACCTGTCGGGCATCCTTCAGTCTTCTCTCACAATTCCCTACCTAAAACACGCCTGCCGTCCCCAGCTGCATCCGCAGCCCGACAGAAATAAAGTGATAAAGGGACTGAGGTTGATCTGAGAGGGGAAGATTGCTGACGTGAGGGCAGAGCAACACCGATCAGAGCTGGTCTTCTCCCTTTGGTGCGGGCGAATCAGAACAATGGCTGCTGGGAAGGGAGAGCGGTGTCAATACTCCCCGCCGCCTGCACATTCACCCGTCTGAATGGGACACGCCGTGTTGGGAGAGCGATGCGCGCGGCTGAAAGGGAAGTGGTGAAAAATCCACACGAGGGGCCAATTGATGCTGCTAGCAGGTGGATGGTTCTCCTTTCAGGCCAAACTGCTGAGGGGAGGGAAAAAAACCAACACATTTCCTTTTTCAAGGGGATCACTTATCTGAAATCAGCAGTCTATTGAAACGGGTCTCCTCTTCTTTCGCACAACCCCACTTTCTGGCTCTCTCAGGCTGCAGATCTTCAAACACACATACACATACATATATCTTTTTCCTGGTGTCTGAGTGCGTTTCTCCTCCTCCACCAGCACCTGGTTCTCTGCACAGCGGGGCCATGTGCTCAAAAGCAAGTGAGGGAGGTGGTTAAGCATCATTATAGCTGCGTTCAGGGCCCATACACACACACACACACTTACCCACAAGACACCGCAAAGCCAGGGGCCTTACAGATGTTCCAGAGCACATTGTCGAGCCTCCCAGGCTCTTTGTGAGGACGAATGTCCTGTTGCTTATGAAATTGGCCTCAGTTTGAAACGCACTTCAACCTCAAATCATGCACGGCGCTGTTTGAAACCAAATAGAGCTGGATACGTAACACCCTGTTACTCTAACTTGTTTAAGCTCCATTTGATACTAATGAAATTCCTCGGATTTGGGCGCCCTTTATTCACGGGATATTTGGGAGTCAAATAAGGCTCTTCAGGTCAGGCTAAACACTCTTCGCATTGTATTACAGCGAGCTGCAGAAAGCAAACGAAGCTCACATTACAGCGTTATGGAGGAATTACATTCGTACAGAGCCATTTTAACGAATTTGCACACGATTATGTCGCAGAGCAGCCTGTGATTATACGTGCTTATTGTTCATGCCGAAATAACTGATTGTGTTTGTGTGCAACATGGGATATTTGATGCACGTTCACTGCATGGTTTAGATAAGGTTTAGTAATCAAACTTTATTACTGAGAACAGCAAAAGTACATATTTATTCTTGTAGAAAAGATAATTTTTCATAAACTTTAAAATGCAATAATATTACTATGAACAGCATAAATGTGCATATGTGTGTAGTCTTTACATATTTACTCTTGTAGAAAGTATTTAATGGTTTTAATACAATGAAGAGTTTAGGCAATCACATTTTTAAATGCATTAATATTATTGAGAACAAATAAATATTTGTATCACACCATGGTCTAAACATATTTGTTGTAGAAAGTATTTAATATTTTTAATACATAGATAGTAATGTTTGTTATATATTTGCATGGTTTAGATAATGTTTAATAAGCAAACTTTAAAATAAAATTTCACCTTCTTAAACCCCAATGAAAATCTGTGGGATGACTTGAAGACTAGTCCACTGATGCTCACCAACACATTTAACTGAACTTGAGCAGTTCTGCAAAGAAGAGTCAAATATTGCAAAGTCTAGATGTGCAAAGTTGGTAGAGACAGAGACAAATCCCAACTGACTAAAGACTGTAATAAAAGCAAAAGGTGCTTCAACAAAATACTGAGACAATGGAGAGATCCTTTTTCCAACTCAGTGATTCTGATTTTCTATTTACTTTTTTTTTTTTTTTTGACATGTTGGTGCTTTATCTTTCAGCTGGATGTTATGAGTTGCACTGAGTAAATACAGCTGGATGAAACAAAAACTGTGTCTGACTTCATTTTAGTCTGCAAAGCATCAAAATTAGATTATTTTAAAGGTAGGTGATATCCAAACTACACACAATGTTATGGTTAGTTTAATTTGTATTTGTATTGAGAATAGTTTTTCCTTTCTGTCTGCAAAATGAAAACAGACCAGCTGTAAAGTTGGATTGGCTGGATTGCATATATCTTCAGTGACCAAAACAAGGATTGAAACATGCAGATATGCAGCACATGTTGTGTTCCTCTGCTGAGATGCACTGCGGAGCTTGTTCACGAGCTGTTATCGTCTCCCAAATCAAATCCTGGACACCCTCAGGGCTGCGCATTTGTGTTTCAACTGCCTGCTAATATGGCTGATTCCTCCGATCGCAGATTTGATCATTTGTTGATTGGTTAAACAGTGCACTGCTTTACAGCCGAATCTATGAAATCTCTCCAGCGGTATTCTCTAAATAACAGAGCGAGGCATGTGGCGTCTAAATGAGGGTCACATTTGGGATCTTCCTGCCTGTTTTGGCTGCTTTAAGTGTATCATCTGTGACACCTCTCCAATTAAACGGCGTCTCGGTGATGGTGAAGGGGGGTGATTTGGGGCAGACAGTCAGCGGATATCAAGGTGTCCATTAAAAGATCACAGGGGGATACGCTCGTATGTTAATCAACTCTTTTAATGTAGCAATGAATTAAGAGTTTAGATGTCACAGGAGGTTTAACACAGCTGATCCAGAGGAGAGGACGTGATTCCCGCTGGTGGCCCCTGCTCAGAGCCCGGCCCATGTGAGGGCTAATTACAGGCAAATAGGAAAAGTGTCTGCCTTTTTTGCTTTGGTCATAGTTTTTCTTTTGAAGAATATTAGACTTTAATTTTAGTAAACTTTTCCATCATTTTACATTTGTAAACCTTTTTTTTATTTTATATTTTAAAAAATCATATTCAAATACATGCAATTTTTTTTTAGATTTTTCAAAATTTGATTTAAAATGTGATATAAATAAATAAATAAATAAATAAATAAATAAATAAATATATTAAAATATTTGCAACTTTAATTTTAGTCAGCACTCTATTTGATCATTTTTCAAATATGTTTTTAATTAATAGTTTTAAAGTATAAATACAAATGAAAATAAAATATTATTTGAAAAACATATCAAAAACATACATTTATTTATTTATATAGCTTTTAATATTCCAAATATTATTCAAAATCATGTTGAGGTACATTACATTTTTTGTATTAAATTTAAAAAATAATAATATTACTTTCAGAAATAACTTTTTTGTAAATATTGATTTTGTGAATATTTAATTGTTATATTTATAAAACTTATTTATATATTTTTTTTATTTCACGCAAAATATTTTATTTGCTTTTGAATTATAATTTTAAATGTGAACTGTTTAAACATTTTAATTTTTAGATATTTATTATTTTGAAATCTTTTATTTTCAAAATCAAAACTTTCATTTGTCAATATTTCCTAATTCAATACTTCTATATATTTTAGTATTTATTATTACATTTAATTTTTTACATCAAATTACAAAAAAAACGTGTATTAAAATTTTTTAATTTTTTCCATCATTTGTCAATATTTCATCATTTATATTTGTATTAAAATAATAATTTTTTTAGAATTATTAAAAAAAAACATTTCTTTTATATACAAATTCACATTTTTTTCAATAGCTCATACTTTTATAAAACTTGATATTCAAAATATTTTATTCAAGATTCATTCACATATTTCTTTGCATTTATATTTCAGATGTGAAACATACTGTTAATGTAGCAATGAACTGAGAGGTGAGAGTCACAGGAGGTTTAACGCAGCTGATCCAAAGCAGAGGCCATGGTTCCTGGTGCTCAGAGCCCGGCCCGTGTGGGGGCAATTATGGCAAATTGGAAAAGTGTCGGGTGACGATGCACATGTGGGGCTTCCTTTGGAACTTGCTACATCCCGTCGTCAGGGTCTGATGCTGCCTGTCTGGGCCACATCTGCTCCTCACCGGCCTGCGATAGATAGAGGCCACCGGTGGCTCAATAACAGTCACCCACCCCACCCCGTTCAGTATTGATGAACTGTGGGGCCGCAGGCTTTGTGAGTGAGGATCATCTGCTGCAAATTGTATCTCCGCCCCCTCAGCACCTGCGCAGAGGGATGTGATAGGTGAGCGGACGGGCAAGAGGGACCTCTGGGACCTGCTTTTTTGGAACGACACGAACGAGCCGTAATGGGTGTGTGTGTGTACCATGGGGGTTGCTGCAACCCTGCACATGTGTCCCATCTTCCTCCTTATTATTGCGTAATTAGCCCTTTGGCTGTCTGCTGGAGGACGGCCGTCTCCCCTCGAGAGCCGTCTGTGTTGACAGACACACACAGACCCAGAAAAACAAACACACAACGAACAGCATTTGACTTCCAAACAGCAAAAATCCTGACTTCTAGAGAAGGCAAACATGCTCAGGCACCCGTAGCGATTTGGCCTTTGCGGTTCAGTTTCAAGTTTACTCCACTGTCTCCATCCAGCTGGTACTCAATCATGACGTGCCTACAACAATGTGTGAAATTACAGTTTGAAGCACTAATGTTGTATTTTGTGAAGCGGAAGCTGTAGTTTTGATATGTAGCTGATATTTTTAAGCATTTGATGCAATCAATTCTGGTCAAGACAGATGTCTGGCTTGCCACTGTTCCCAATTAAAAAACAAAACACTTGCACTAAACTCCGTGCAACTTATGCAAAAGTTCTGGATGATGGACACAACTGGGAAGATATATTGAGATTCTCAAGCAGTCTGAACTTAAGGTTTCACATTCGGCACCAGCTGCCTTTGCTCCAGTGAATAATGCAATGCTACGGCAACAAGCAGTTTGATCGCTCTATAATAGAGTTTGTGCGTGCAGCAGAACTTTTGATGACAGCCCTACAACAATTTATGAAACGACAGTTTGAACACTAAAGGAGTATTTTGTGAAGCGGAATCAATCTGTTTTTATATAGAAAGCTGTGGTTGCGCTATTCCACTGGATATTCCAGTGGATAATGTAACTCTATTGCGATAAGCAGTTTGATCGCTCTGTACTAGTGCTCATGCGTGCAGCAGAGCTTTTGATGATGGACCTAAAACAATGTACAAAATTGCAGTTTGAAGCACTAACTAGCGTATTTTGTGGAGCAGAATTGGCCTGTTAGTCAATACAAAGCAGTGTTTGCGATATTTCAGTAATGCCGCATTTTATGCAATTAACAGCCATCAAGACAGATGTCCAGCTCACAACAGTTCCAAATGCAAATGTTCTGGGCAAAGATCTTGAAGATATTTTGAGATTCTCAAGTGAACTTAAGGTTTTGCATTCATCACCTGCTGCCTCTGATTCAGTCGATAATGCAACACTATTGCAACAAGGGGTTTGATGGTGTACGTAGAGGTTTTTAAGCATTTCATGCAATCAACAGTAATCAAGATTTCAAAACAAAGATATCTGGCTTGCAAATGTTCCAAATGTAGACGTTCTAGATGATGGCCATGAATGAGAAGATATTTTGAGATTCTTAAGCCGAACTAAAGGCACCAGCAGCCTCTGCTCCAGTGGATAATGCAGCACTATTGCAACAAGCGGTTTGATCACTCATGCATGGTGTTCATGCATGCAGCAGAGATTTTGATGACGGCCTAAAACAATTAATGAAATCACAGCTTGAAGCATTAAAGACATATTTTGTGGAGCAGATTTGGCCCATTTGTCAATAGAAAGCTGTATTTGAGATATTCCATTAATGTCGGATTTTGACGTATTTCATGCAATCAACAAATCTTTTGATTGCAACAAAAACGAAATGCAGATGTACTGGATGATGGCCATGAAAGGGAAAATATTTTGAGATTCCCAACATCTTCGAATAAAAAATCTTACAGCTGCCTTTGCTCTAATGGAAATCACAGCACTATTGTGATAAGCGGTCGTGTGTTGACAGACCTACAACAAGGTATGAAATCAGTTTGAACCACTAATGCCATTGGCTTGTTTGTCAATAGAAAGCTTTAGTTGCATGGTTGAGGTATTTCACTAATCTCAGAGTTTTTTTTGCATTTCATGCAATCAATAGCAGTCAAGACAGAAGTCTGGCTCACAACTGTTCACCATAAAAAAAAAGAAAGAAAAAAAAGCACCTTGCTTGCACTTGCTATGACGAGAAGCAGTTTGATCGCTCTATACCAGAGTTCATACTTGCAGCTAAAAGCTTTTGATGACAGGCCAAAAAAGAAGTTTCAGCTCTGTTTTCACAGCTGTGATTGCGAGCGTTCGTGCCTCGGGCTAAACTTGAGTGCTCAGCTGAGAGCCCAGGTGCCTTCTGGGTGATGATGAAGGGTCCAGTAGGATAAAGCAAGAGCTTCAGTCAGACTGGTTGAGTGAGGGAAACCCATAAACTGCCGACAGCACAAAAACGCACATACTACGATACCCACGGTGTGCAAATCAGCCAGGGACTAATTAACACATCATCGCAACCCAACTGCCTAGTGCTCCGCTCACCTGCCTCTTTCTTACTGCAGAGAGCACGTAAATCTCTCGGAGACATGGGTATTAGTCTGCAATGTTGCTGCATGGTGTCTTTAACCTCACTCATGAGGTGACGGGCCCTTTGTACTCCCTGAAAAAGGCAGTCGAAACAAAATAAACGTGTTTTAATGAAATTGCAGTTCCATTATGAATATGGGAATCTCCAGGGCGCATTCAAGAACAAATGAAATGCAAATGAAAGTTTGAAGACAGTCATTTGATGTGCTAGTTTGGCTTCCGCAATGGGTATTAAATCATAAAGAAAAATAAAATGCAAATGATAAGACTCACCAATGGCTTAGTGTCCACTGATGCTGTCTGGCCCATGGGCTTCTGTAAAGCAGAAAAAATATATACACTTGCACTTTTTTTTAGAGAGAGACTAATACTGTTAGTCAGCAAGGACACATTAACTTGATCAGAACTGCCAGTATAGACATTGCTGTCTAAACATATTTATCCTTGTAGCAGATATTTACATTTATTTCACCTTGTGTAGTTTTATTTTGCTCCAAATAATATAAAGTACATAGCTTTTAACATCAACAATAAAAGCCAGAACTGCGGTAGAGTTTGACTGAATGGACTTATGACGTCAGCAACATAAAAAAATAAGAAGCATTTCCCCTTTTTTAAAAAGTTGCTCAGCCAATATTTTGCTTATCCAATGCAAATCGTCTTACTATACACAATTGTTGTTAGATTGTATTTTTCCTAAACAGACCTGCGTTCCACCAGTAGAGAGCCACTGTGTTTGAACTGTACCGTGTCAATGACAATAGGCTGCCCTGCAGGAAAGCATTTTGTCAATATGCAAAAGACGGAGGGTTTCCAAACCCAGACAGTTTTATATACAGTAGATGGAGCTAATCTGCATTAGTATTCAACACATACACACAGCAACGTTTGCTAAGGGTTTGTCTAGCGTGTGAGCGTGTGAGATCCAGACTGCACTGATTAATCTGACGCTGTCATGCCTACACAGATGTTTACATGGAGATGTTTGAGGAGCACATGTCTAAAAGAGTGCGTATCTATCTTCTGTCCTCTCCATCTTCGAACATATGCATATACGACATCACCTGGGCCATCTGGAGGGTGTAGAGTGATGGCTGACCTACACACACACACACACACACACACACACACACACACACACACACAATCATAACTCCCCACATCATATCACTGTGTGCCAACAGATGACTGCTCTTTTACAAAACCTAGTGAGCTGCTTATAGACAGCATTTTAGGCATCATAGGTGTGCTGACAACATGAAAGTAGTTTCTAAAGGTAGGCAACAACATTATACACCCTTCTTTGTCCAAATTCTGAGCCAACATCACATGCACCTGACAACTCAATAAGTATGTAAGTAAGTAAATAAGGCCGAAATGGTTGACAATATGAGATACAAATTTGAAAAAATTGAAAAAAATATTGAAAAAATATTTTTTATAAATATGTGCAATATATTCATATAATATTCAATACTGAAAAGTATCAGTAAAAATAATTATTGATATAAATAATCAAATTAATCACAGGGGGAAAAAAATAGAAATGTCAAATGGAGAATTGTCCTACTTTTTCTGATAAATCTCTCACAAATGTATCCCTTAAGAGATTAAGATGATATTTCAACAATGTCTGAAACTATGCTCAGATTTTGCTCAGTAAAAATAGCTCTTGACAATAATTGATCACTAAAAATTATAAAAAGACCCCAGTAATCTCACTTGTCCTCTATAGTGTTTCAAAAGAGATCTCAACAATGTCTTATACTGTGCTCCAATTTGCCTAAAATGCCAAAATTGGCAATAAAAACTCAGTATAAACTCAAACATTTCTCATAGACTCAAGTGAGTCAATAATTGTCACCCAATAAGAGTATATTTTTATCTGTTAAAGCATTTTGGGAGAAAAATCCAAGACAAAGTTGACATATGAGAACTTCATTAGGTCTCCAGAGCAAGTTTAAATAATCTGTTGTCCTGGATGAACCCTAGAATCAGCTGTGACGCACCAGTTTCTGTCTCTCTCAAAACCTCACTCCAGATGGCATAAAACCCTGATGCCGGTGCCTGACAGTTGTGGTGCATGATGGCATGGCACAAGTTGAAGTGTGTCTTCTTTACAGTTATTCACACTGCCAAAAAACACTGCCAAAAAACTTGCACAGCATGCAGCCGCAGTGCTGCAGACCTGCATTCTGCATCCAAATCACTGGTTACGACATGCAGGCTGCCTACGCAGGGACCAACATATGATATGGAGGCAGACAATGAAAAACACTGCAAGAGAACACAGAGCCTGATCTCACAAACAAACACAAACACACTTGGATGTGTGGAAGTTTTAGTAGGGCTGTCAATTTAATGTGTTCATTTAATAAAAGGAATAGTTCACCCAAAAGGAAACATTTGCTGAAAATATACTCACCCTCAGGCCATTAAAGATGTAGATGTGTTTGTTTCTTCATCAGATTTGGAGAAATGTAGCTGTATATCACTTGCTCAGTAATAGATCCTCTGCAGTGAATGGGTGCCATCAGAAGGAGAGTCCAAACAGCTGCTAAAGACATCACAAAAATCCACAAGTAATCCACCAATTAATTCATTGTGAAGCAAAAATATGTACGTTTGTAAGAAACAAATCCATCATTAAGGTGTGTTGACTATAAACAGTCTCTTGTTATAGACTATAAACGGTCTCACTCCTATTCTCCTCTCAACAAAATCCACCGACATATTTGTTTAGAACAGTTTTGGATTGTTGTAAATGATGCTTGATCTGTGCATATTTCACTCCTGATTCAGACCAAACAACTAGCAATGTTATGGATAGGTGACTCTTAACCCGGAAACGACCGTTAAAGATACTGACTGAATGTATAATAGATCGTTGAAGGTCAGTGATAGACTGATGCTTAATACATTGAAAAATACATTGACTTCTGGACCCATTTTGTCTATTTTAATGCTTTAGCTGCCACAATAATGTAATGTAATGAATTAATTGATTGAAGAAAGCATCAAATTAACCTACTGAAAATAAACCTATACCATAAAAATTATAGACCCTTCATTTCTTTGTACTGTAACTGGGCAAACTTACAAAAACAGCAGGGGATCAAATAAATACTTCCCCCACTGTAATTAAATGTTAAAGGGGTCATATGATGCAATTAAAGTTTTTCCTTTCTCTTTGGAGTGTTACAAGCTATTGGTGCATAAAGAAGATCTGTAAAGTTGCAAAGACTAAAGTCTCAAATCCAAAAGAGATATTCTTTATTAAAGTTAAGACTGCCATGCCCCCCTAAAGCACCACATGTCTACATCACTATGTGGAAATATTTGCATAATGCCGCCCTAACGTTCACACAAAGAAAGAAAGCGTGGTTTCAGTAACCGCAGTTAGTGTTGAAGCAGTCATGTCAGGGAAATGCTGACTCTGTTCCCCTTTTGGGCTTGAACTGATGGTAAAATTAAAGACATTATTAACTGTCTTTACATTTATTTTGAAAGAAGAATCTTGCAATTACGGAAAGAGGCTTTACATTTCCGATGAGTGCTTGCGGTGTTCGGGTTAATCATAATGGACTGCATAAGTTGGCCAATCAGAGCAGACTGCGCTTGTCGGAAGGAGGGACTTTGTAGAAAAAGATGCGTTTGAGAGAGGCGGGGCATAAAGGACCTACAATAATGTATAGTATTTGAAAAATAATATGTTTTTTGGACATTAAAGCATGTCAACATATTGTGTCACACCAAATACACAAAATAATGATCTTTTAAAAAAAGCATCATATGACTCCTTTAAATATATTCCAGTATATATTTTGAACATAAACCCAGTGCGCCAACAGCTGGTTAATGCTTTCAAAAGAGTTTTGAAGAGAGAAAGAGATAGAGGGAGAGAGAGAGAGAGAGAGAGAGAGAGAGACAGAGACAGAGAGACAGAGAGACAGAGTAGATAGGGAAGCAAGGTTATTTGCATGGAGAGGCACGGATGACCCCGTTCCCCGTATCTGATGTCAGTCTCCCGATACTGATAGACTCTGCATCTCCCATTTAAGGAATAATGAGATTGCTCGAGCCACACAAACCTCTACTGACTGTACTACACCGATGCCACAGCAGTCACTTCATCTCTCAGAGATTCATCAGGCTTCCTCTAAACAACTCCACTGCCCCCATCTTCCTCCGACCCAGACACTCGATATGAACACACTCGGCTCATCAAGAGCCTGAGCACCAGCGTAATGGAGAGAAGTGGGCGAAAACGAAGAGGACGTGGGGCAGCGCAACTCCTGATTGGCTGAAAACAGGGCCCGTTTCCATCGCAGCATCTTCCTCAGGTGGTAGAAGAAAATTCTTAAAATGACATCTCTTTAATGTCCCAACTGTTTCTCCCAGACAGCAATGCAATAATGCAGGGAAAATGTGAAAAAGGCCTTTTATCCTCACATTTAAATTCAGAAGAGGTTTCAACGGGTCAGCTGAGATTCCAGTCTGCAAACAAAAGTGTCAAATTTTATATTCCAACACAACAGATCTCAATATGAGCTTAAACATTTTCATCACATACTCCCAAGACCAAACATACTACATGGATTAATAACTCTTCACTACTAGTCAACCAATGCAAGTCCTGAATCGTTTGGCACCCAAAGAAAAAACCAAATGTGCCACTGTATTTGTTGGTACTTTCATGACTGTTTGTGTTTTGGTAACATATTTAATTGAGATATCATTACCTGTAGCACGTGCAGGTGTTGAACTGTCTTCGTCTCTAATTCGACAGGATGCGGTTGCAAGTTTTGTTTCTATACATGCTGCTGGTAAAAATACACTTCATCCAGCACTCTCTTAGTTTTATGTTTGCTGTTCTGAAACATTGCGTTTTACTTCAGGAGAAATCAGTGACTGTAACCATGTTTTTTTGTTTGTTCATTACTGAAACAGTATTATTTTTTATAAATATTTTAAGTGAACGATTCGTTGTTGTTCACTTCCATACACTGAAATCTCCTGCAAAGGATACAGAATCATTAAAAATGGATGCGAACCGTTTTGAATGATTCACTTAAAAGAACCGAATACAAACAGGATTGGTCAGCATTGTGGTTTGATTCTCAGGCAATGAAAGAGCTCAAAATGCAAAATTCCTTAAATTCCTTAAAGAAATAAAAAGACATACAAATGAGTATAGAGCTATAAAATGAACAAAATGAACAAGAGCAGCTCAGATCTTTTGATGAGAAATGTTTGAGTGTATATGAGATTTCTTTTGAAACACAAGATGAGACATTACTGATGAGAAACAAGAATTCAGCCCTTTTCTCTCCATTTAATCGTACTGGTTTTTAGGAACAAAAACTGAGCTGTGCTGAGCAAATATCTTAATTATTTCACACTGTATGAGCTCTCTAATTATTAATATAACATTTACTTTGGTAATACGATCACTTTATGAACTCAAACCCTTCTCAACAAATCTCTGTACTCAACAATTGACTCAACAATTTTTATTTCTCAGAAGGATGACACATCTGAGAATTAATTATATTAACGAAACCTCATGAGCTACAATAGAGCAAAATAAATTTCCTCAGGGAAGACAGATTGAATTTATGTTATTCACAAATCACCCATGTCTCATACACATGCATGATTTGCCACACGTGCTCAAGTTTACACAAGCGACAAGCAGCCGCACAGGTGCACACACAAACAACGCACGTTTGAGTGAAATCCAGGGGCGCGTCGCCATCCCAGAGCCTCGGAGGCATGGGACAGGTGGCACAATAGAGAGAGGGAGGGAGGGAGGAGGCTTTACGCTGTGCAATAAAAATGCTAATCCGCTCTATTCCCCTGTTGATCGGCTCTATGTAAAACAGGTTAGAGTTTCCCGCTCCACATGTGTACCCTCAATTTACCAGTTGGCCTTCCTTTGTCCTGCTTTCTTTATTTGTTCTTCATTGAACGCAGTGGCCTGGATGTCTTCACACATCTTCCACTGGACTCTGCTAATGACAATGACAGTGCTGGCTTCAGTTCTGTGCCCACACACTGCCTTAATGATGCCCCCGCAGGCCGAAAGACAAAGAGAGCTGTGGATGTGGCATTGTCCCAAATTAAAGGTCATAGAACAGAAGAGGTCTTAACTGTCCTCAGCCTCCGGCCACGTTCGGCTCAAATTGTCGGCTGCCACTGTTGGTTGTCTTCAATCGTTGAGTGCGCCACACTGAGTAATGTTGCTTTCGGACGATTTTATACTAGTTTTAGTTCTGTAACGTTTATTAGGTCAGTGCATTTGGAACAAGATTGATTTAGTTTTACTAAATCTAGATAGATTTAGATTTAGTAGGAACCCAATTGTTTATCACAGAAAAGTAAACAAAAATTTCTGGAAATCTTTTTATTATTTGCTTTAAAGAATTCTTCAGTTTGTTTGGTTTGCTTAGAGTTTAGGGTTTGTTCAATTATGACAAAACAGTCTGAAATACTGAGTCATAATTATGTGATAATTTATAATTTTTATGAGATAAAAAGTCATAATTATGACATAACTATTCATAATTATGAGATTAAAGTCAAAATTATGACAATTGTTTTTTGTCTTCAATTGTTGTGTGCTCCACAATGATTTATGCTGATTTTGGACTATGCTGGTTTCATACTGGTTTTAGTTGTGTAACATTTATTAGGTCTGTGCAAGAACAAGAATGTTAGTTGGAACACAATTGCTTATGAAAAGAAAAACAAAAATGTCCTTTAAATCAAACACTGAAACGTCTGTATTAATAATTTTTCATTTTGATGCTTTGGTAAGAGTTAAGGGTTTGTTCAATTATGACAAAACTAAGTCATAATTTATGCTAAGTCATAATTATTAGATAGAAACTCTGAATTATGAGATAAATTAAAATTATTAAATAAAAGTCGTAATAATGTCAGCACAAAACCATGTTAATCCTCATTTACATTTATGCATTTGGCAGACACTTTCATCCAATGTGACTTATATTGCATTCAATGTATATACAAATTTCTATCATACATATTTAATGGAAATCAAACCCATGACCTTGGCGTTGCTCACCCCATGCTCTGTTTGACTTGCAGGAATTCAATTGAGTTGCAAATGTATATGAATTGTATAGTTTGTTCATGATTCTTGAAGATGAGGCTATATGTTCATGTTGCATCCAATTTAGTTTCTACAAGGAACAGATGAATTGGAATCCAGATTGGATGACCAGTTGATATTAACAACAGAAGGTATGGTAAGAGTTCTCTCTTTTTTAAAAAAAACATATTTTAGTAGTCTATGATTATAAATATATTTAATTATTTGAATTTAGTTGTAGTTCCTGCTGTCCATGACATTCAGAAGGGAATGATTTATTTTTGGGTCATGACCTACCAGTTGAGAACTACTTCATTAGATTGCTTTAATGTTTAAGGTTTTAGGAACTCTGTCAAATCAGCACGTTTGGAACTGACCAAAATAACAAGCCAGTCGACAAATATATCCACGCCCGTCTGAAGCTCCTGGGCTGAAGCGTGTTTATCAGCCTGTCCGCACTCTCCCGTTTTCCTAATCTTCTCCGTTTGCTCTCAAAAGGGCCTAAACGAAACTGGAATCTAAATAATGTCGCCTTTGCCCCTCCCCAGTAGTTTCTTTAACTCTCACATCTAATTAGCTTCAGGGACTGCAGGGGTGAGATATGGGGTTTCCTGGGGCGCGCCCCCCTTTTCCCTCCAGTTGCGCCATGGGTGGGGCCGGTAGGGTCTGTTCCCCAGAGACCGGTTATGACAAATAAGATTAATATCTCTCAAGCCTCCTGAGCTTCACAGATTAGACTGATAGCTGAGTTCTCAAGAGAAGCCCCATGTGTGAGCGTATGTATGCACTTGTCAAAGCATGCTGGGAAAGAGAGAGCAACCGCAGTTCCCTCCCTCTAATGACCACTGGACCATAGAGGGTCAGGAGGGTGTGGGTCAAAAGGTCCTCCAGAGGGTTCCCTATCTTCATGAGCACTGAAGCGTTGGATGAAGGGTGGCGCTCCTGTGAGATTAAGGTTTAAACTCTCAGTTAGGAGTAAGAGTGGAAATGAAAGGCCTGAGGGCAGTTTGAACCTGCTTCTACATATACAGCACCTGTTTTCCTTTCCTTTACATTATACTGCAAAAGCTTGATTTAATTGATTCCATTGCCAGCCATCATCAAATCATTAAATCTGATGACTTAGTAAAGTAGAATTTATTTCTGTAGGACAAATTCTATGCTGACGTTTAATACTTTGTGTTTAGGTTTGTTCATATTGCTACACAAGCCTGAGCTACTGCCACAAACAAATAATGAATTCTGGACCTTTTGTTTCAAACTAAACCACATTTCATTTTTTTCCCCTCCTCAATTCGAGGAGTATGAAAGCCCATTTACAGTGCTTAAAGGAACATAATCATAATTATTATATAAAAAGTTGACATAATTATGAGATTAAAAAGTCATAATTATGAGATAAATGCCCATGATTGACATACAAGTTATTATGAGAAAAAAAATATTATAACATCATAGAGCTCATAGTCATAGAGATAACATTTGACAGTTATAATCTTAAGATAAAAAATATGATACGAGATAAAATGTAACTTTTTTTGTCATAATTCAGATTTTCATCTCATAATTATGACTTCATTTTAAATTTTGTATCTCATTATTATGACGGCCATATTTTCTACTTTTGCCATAATTATGAGATAACAGGTCAAAATTATTAAACAAAAAGTTGAAATTATAAGTCATGATAAAATGCCAACTTTGTCATTATTTTGACTTCTAATAATTATGATTTAAAATATGTTAATTATTATGTCAATTATTAGATAAGAGGTGAAAATTATGAGATACTTAGTCAATTATGACAAATCGTGGAAATTCTGAGATAATAGTAATAATTATGACAAAATGTAGACTTTTAATGACAGTTTTGACTATTTATCTATTTTTGTATAATTAATACTAATAATTGGAAATGGGCTTCCGCAGAGTAGTGGCACTAAACTTGACATGATTGGTTTACCCTGCATTGATTCGTTAAAGAAAACGCTGCATTCAGCAGAATGAATCAGAAGAGTCACATCTATTTAAAAAGACAACTCAAAACTCTTCTGAGGTCTTTATAACTTTTGAGGATTCTTCCGATGACTTCAATGTGTCAGCTTGCTGACATAGCAGCTTCCCAGACAGAATGTTCTTCCGGATACACCGGGAGCATGCTATTCTCCACAGCGCCAAAGCCATAAGCAAACTTTTATGGCTCAATTGTGCTTTATTCATAAGATGTTTGCTCTGTAATAATACCACTATGTCTGAATTTGGTTTAAATTATCCTAAAATAAAGCTTAAATATTGATGTCTAAGCATTTCCTTTTTTGCACAGCTCTCTTTTATTCTTTCACAAGAACAGTGTACATAGTATTCTTTCAACAGACAATTACTGTAACGATAACATTCATATAATGGGCTTTTTGTGAGTTCAGTGCGATACACACAATCTTTGAGTTTCTCATAACCCCAAATAAATCCCAATGTTCTCTGAAACTGGGAAACCAAAATCTTTTTATCTTAAATCTTATCTTAAAGTGTAAGCTCCAGGCATAACAGCATTACTTTTCTTAATGTGATTATTGCACATCATTCCTTTAATTTACACAGTGAAACTGTTCGAATTGTGTAAATAGTTGTTTAATGTTTACTATTATTTATAAAGTATATTTTTCAAGTTCTATGTATGTATCTATATGTCTGTCTGTCTGTCTGTCTGTCTGTCTGTCTGTCTATCTATCTATCTATCTATCTATCTATCTATCTATCTATCTATCTATCTATCTATCTATCTATCTATCTATCTATCTATCTATCTATCATTGAATGCCGATTTTGCTGAACAGCTTGACTAAATAAGCGCAATGCCGCGTTTGTCCTTTTAATGCAGATTTTCTATATGATCTTGTAATCAGAGAGAGAGAGAGAGCAAGAGAAGGAGGGAGGGCAGCTGCTAAGCCTGAATCTGCCCATCAATGTCACTGGCCGGCCGTGGCAGATGCAAAGGGGCATCAGGTCTCAGCCGACACACCCTCATGAGAACAAGAGCAGCGCTCTGCAGAAGTGTGTGTCTGTGTGTGTGTGTGCACAAATGCTTTGGTAAGAGAGATAGATGGTGCAATAACTTGTGATTGCATGAACATATGACTGTGGAAATAGATTGTGACATTTTCCTGTATCATCTGAAGCTGTGTTTAACCTTATTTTCTTTTCTTTTTTCACCTTTTCACCGGTATATGATGGCTTCATCCATCCATCTGATGTTCTTTTTCTCTGGGAAAACTGCAGGTGTGACCTTATAAATCTGTTCTACGGTACCTGATATGACATGAAAATGACATCGTCAGGTAGATTGAGTCAAATTAAATCACATTTTTGATTTAAAACTAGCACCCAAAAATAATAGCCCCTTTCACACTGCGATTCCGGAAAATACACGGGTAATGTGCCCCGGAAATTGTTCCCGGGTCACTAGATTTTGCACTTTCACACTGCTAGTGATTACCCAGAATATGTGCGTGCATTCACTCACAACCTGTAAAGGTCCCGTAAAGACACGTGAGATCAGGATGTGACGTGTAATGTATGAGTCGAATATGCTAGGCATGTTAACTTTTGCTGAAGTTAGCGAACGATCTCAGCTTCAGAGCGGAAAGTGAGGAACTAACTGATTTTTCATCTTCGTTACAGTTTGCACAAATTTTTTCAGTCCCAGAACAAGCGCATATTTTGAAAAATGTCACAGTGCAATATAAGTCTAATGTTGCTTGAACTAAAGTCATACAGGTTTCAAACAACATGAGGATGAGTGTTTTTTCAAACGACAGCTTGAACGACACACATATGTACAGTAACCTAAACACCCCTTTGAATTTAGCTAAACTGAATGTGTACAATTACTTCACATGATCAAAGACACCAACATCAAATAAAAATACACTTCATGTAAACAGGACAAAAAAGTGGATGTTTCAAGGGTTGAAGTACAGAAGTAAACAGTACGTTTCTACAAAATCCTCTCTTTGACCTTCCATGTGTCCTTTACAATATGCTCCAGAAGTGCCTTGTGTACTGATTTGAATCGGTCTCATTGAAAACAGCGTATGTGAGAATTAAATGTCAATGAAGTTCTTTTGATTTCATTTCCGACGAGACATTTGTTCGGTGTGTTGAGACACACCGAAGACTATTATTATGCAAATGAGGCACACTTCAATATTTTCTCCTGTGTTTTTCCAGCTGATGTCAGCACTTCCTGAGAAGCCTCTGTGTGTGAACATCCTTCTCCCCCCCACAAACACGTCAGGTCGCTGTGGGCTGCTGCCGTCCTCTCTGCGCTTGGGAATGTCAACTGCTGTGCAACAGTGTCCTACATACTCAATGCATTCTCATGATATGGTTACACACACACATGCATGCACATTAATGTTGAATCAACCTATGGGTCATTCTATAAAACAAGCCATTTTGTCCCTCATTTACATACAGTATTTGTAAAATAAAAGGTTTTTTACCTACATGTTTCATTAGGAAGACTTTTTTTGACCTGCTATAATACTCAATGTGAAAATTTAAATGGAAAGAAACATATAAAAAAGATTGCATTTTTATTTTTAATCCCTATATTTTCTTAGATTTTGGGTGACTGTTTTATTACTTGCATCCACAGGTTATCAAATCCCCCCCCCCCCCTTTTTAAATATCTTTTCCAGGGCATGGTAAAAATCTATTCTTTTTAATCACTTTATCTTTTTGTTTTTATCATTAAATTCTTTTAGTTTCTCAACCTTGTGCTTGTAATGTCATTTCCATAGGCACAATTACACTCAAAAATATTTAAAGTTTATTGATTTATTTCTAAATAGCACAATGCGAATGAAGTAAAATAAAGTAAAAATGTATAAACAAATAACAAATACAAATAAATATATAAAGGTGAACAAATAAATAAAGGTCATTAAGGATTTTTGTCTGACAATTCGAATTTTTTCCTCACAATTGTAAGTTAATATTTCACAATTCAGACTTTTCCACAATTGCGAGCTTTTATCTCACAATTCTGAGTTTATTGGAATTTTGATTTTCTGCGGTTCTTTTCTCTTCTTCTCAGAAGGTCGCAATTACCTTTATGTATGCATGTATGCGTGTATTTATTTATTTGTTTAATTATTATTATAATTTTTTTAAACTACCTGCATATCCATCCAACCGGAGGACTGCAGTGAAATTGCAACGCGTGCACGTAGTGCATCATTGTGGGCGAAAGGCTTGCGTGCCCTAAATGAGAAATTGAACAATGTATAATGACACTCTAGTTTCCACAGACACCAGTGCAAAGCAGAATCTATCAATACAACGCTTTCTCTTCGGTTCTGAATGGTTGTGAAACGACAATCCTACTGCGGGACGTCCTTATTCGTCCCATTGAAGGAGTAAACAATGAGAACACGATGTCAGACAACAGTGTGCTACAGCTCCAGGATCCGCGTTAATTGTGGACATATGGCTCCTACTGGAATCATTGAGGAAACGGACCTTCTGGTACCCAATTCGCGTGATTTGCATGAAAAGAAAGCCATTGGTTTATAGACCGTGATGTAAAAGAATGACCTGAAAGCCTGAGGCCACTGCCAGTAGTTGATTTAGTGGTTCGCGGCAGAAGCGGCGCGCGAAAACTCAGAGCGCGGTAGGACAGATTTGGTAACGAAGCAATGTTGCAAATGAGGCGCAAAATCACAAAATCTTTCAAACAAAATGATTAGTTGAGTACGACCATTTGCATGCTAGACAAGTTTGTATTTATTTATTTTAATAACCTAAAAAATTAAAACCTATTGTTCGAAAAAAAAAAAAATCATTTCAAAAGGCGTCAATTTATTAAAACGTTTCTTTGATGAAAACCGAACGGACGTGCGAGATAAATAAACCCTTGTGTCTTAATTCAGGCTTCGATAAAAATCTGGCGAAGGCGTGCACGTCTCACAACGTCATTTATCCATCCAGTTCAATGTTGGTCCCGGGAGATTTTTTATGGATTAAATTAAGTACTTCCATCTTCATTTACCACCTGATCGCAGCCATATAAATCCCAACAGCTGATCAGCAGACTTCAGAAAGCGCGACGCCATCAGACGGAACAGCTGGGAGATAAAACAGGAGGGAGGAGAGCAAACAGGCTGACGCAGACTAAGCTGTTTCACTGTCCTTTCTGTGCCTTTAGGGATAGAAAAACATCTCGGAAACTAGAGGACTAGTTAGTTTAAACTTAAAGCCCTAACCTGGAAGATACGATCGTCGTGAAGGGTCCCAGCGGAACTAAAGAGAGCGAAAAACGAAAGAGAGAGAGCGCGCGCAGCGGAACAGAGCTGTCCAGTGCTGAACGCGCGCCGCCGAACGGGAGCTGTCCAGTGCTGAAGTTGCATTTCTGCTGAGAGCATTGCGCTGCATCAACACAAGCGCATTCAGGGGCTCGAGGGTCTGCCGTAACCCTGCGCTGGCATCCGAATATCGGCATTACCGAAGAGGAACGATACTAAACGCGTTTTGCCCCAGCGTTGCATGAGGAAAGCGAGCCATTCGACCTGCGGACGAGTATTTTTTTCTCCTTCAACGTGAAACATGCCAAGGTCTTTCCTGGTCAAAAAGGTTAAGCTTGATGATTTCTCATCCGCTGATCTGGAGAGCTCCTATGGCAGATCTAGGGCAGACCTCAGCCTGCGCTTTCATGAGAAAGGTAATTACATTTATTTGACATCCAGATCGTGTTTACGCAAGAGCATGTATGGTGACGTTTGATGGTTTATAATCATAACCTCATGTAGTTGACCCACGGTCACATTGTATTGAACACCGTGAGACGCATCAGTTTTTGTTGAGTCGGCACATTTCAGTTGTTGCGCTCTTTCAAGCACGCATTCGACTCGCTTTCAGGCACATTTTATTTTACAAAACACAGAACTAGCAACAAGTACTTCACGTTTATACTGCGAGTTATCAAAACGTGAATAATCAACGCATGCAGTCTGTTAAGGGAACGCATGTTTCACGTTATTATTCACGCTCTACATAATCTGCGTTTTGCACACACTTGCATAAGCAGACGTTTATGGAATATTTATACATGCACCTGGGGGTTACAGAATACTATCTTTTGTGCATTAGTACACATCGACCTAATTCTACCCAATTTCTACTGAGACTTGAAATGCAATTATAACCGAAACTTTATCATTCTCCCTGTCATTGTATTTAAGTGGGTTGCCACGCTAATTGAAATGGAGCACTATTGATTTTTTTGCACGCTCGTGCAGGTTAATGTAGAAAAAAGTCTCTGCGTCTGGTTAACCTAAACTAGCTGAATTGTTGCATCGCTTTCACTCTCACAGGCTATATCAGCGACTACATGACCCCGGCACCATATGATGGCGAGAGTGACAATGGCATCAAAGTGCCCTCACCCGGACCCATCTACAGCGATTATGGAGCACCAGATTCGGACCAGCCTGACAGCCCGCAGTCTGAGATCTCCTCGGGCTACATCAACGGAGACAACGCGGTCAGTGAGGGATACACAGTGGATGCCTTCTTCATCACAGATGGGAGGTCGAGGAGAAAAGCCATCAGCAGCCCAAGAAGTCTTCAGCGGCACACGTGCAATGAGTGCGGAAAGACATACGCCACGTCTTCCAACTTGAGCAGACACAAGCAGACGCACCGCAGCATGGACAGCAAAATGGCCAAGAAGTGTCCCACCTGCGAGAAGGTTTACGTCTCCATGCCAGCCATGGCCATGCACCTGTTGACCCATGACCTTAAGCACAAGTGTGACATATGTGGGAAGGCCTTCAGCAGGCCTTGGCTTTTACAGGGACACATGCGCTCACACACAGGCGAGAAGCCCTTTGGATGCGCGCACTGCGGGAAGGCATTTGCTGACCGCTCGAACCTGCGCGCCCATATGCAGACACACTCAGCCTTTAAGCACTACAAGTGTAAGAGATGCAACAAGACCTTTGCTCTCAAGTCCTACCTGAACAAGCACTACGAGTCGGCCTGCTTCAAAGGAGCGTTTGCGCCTTTGAGTCCAATGGAAGTGTGAAAGTTTGACAGCACAACAACGTCTCGGAGGATTAATCGCATGTACCTTAACTTTTCTTTTCTAAGTGTACTCTTTCTCCTGCTGTTCACGTATTCCGAGTTGAAATTTCACTTGTTTTTGCCAAAACTCAGAGGACATTGAAAATGTCTTTGCTTCTCTCGAAAGGTCAAACCTTTTTTAAGTATTGGAGAATATTGTACTGCTGCCAGTGGCCACAAAAGTGTTCAGCATTGAGGTAAAACTATTTATTCATTAACTTATTGAAGTATTTATATATTTATTTCCAACAAACGGTTATTTTGCACTTTAATTTGTCATTCAGTTGCCAAGCCTTCATCATCAATATGCCAAAGCATTTGCCACTTTCTGAATATCTTATTTTTGGTTGCCACTTTATAAATTCGTTGCATGCAAAAAAAAAAAAAGAAAAAAAAAAAAGAAAAAAAAATCAATAACTAAAACAAACAAATACACTACTACTAATGAAATCTATGCCAATTTTATGAAGCTTTGGATTTTTTGCCAAAACCTAGATAGCATCCATCGGCAATATTTCTTGGGAGTCATGATGAAGAATAGAGCAATAATGCATGGTATTTTTAAAAGCTAAAACGAGTAATAACTATAGCATTTTTAATTACAATTTTATCCAATACTATCAGTAGTTGTTCAGAAGTTAAATATCAGGGAAATGCCAGAGTAGTATTAGCGGATACTTCCAAGGGATGGGGAGGGAAAGGGATTTTGGGTCCTTTTGTAAGTGGTTATGCACTGCCTGCCTCTTATTTAATAACGTAGTTTTAGAACGTAGGCGCGTGCACTGCTGAATGGACAGCTTTGTGCGCAATCCCGATCATTTGTTCCAAATCTGCGGCTGTGAATGGCGCTAAACCTGGAAACGCTGTTGTAGGAGAACCTACTGCAACATGGACAGCTGGACACAGCAAACTGATCTCTGAAAGGCACTTCTTTGAGAAAATGTTAGACTTTTTTTGAAGAAAAATAAAATGACAAATAGTAGCACAAACCTTAGCAATTCAGGTAGCCAGGCCTTTTATTAGTCAAACCTCTGTTTTTGTATTTACAGACAAGGATAACTAACTGTTTAATGCAAGGCGCCTTGTAAATAATCCTTTGGGATTGAATATTTCTACAAGCTGTAAAGAATCAAATTAATTTATTTCTGGACTTCTGTTGCCTGGGGTTTTTTCCCCCAGCATTTGAACAATGTAAAGCACAAGTGACACCGGGCATTTTCTCACTTCATAATAAAGAACCAATAAGTAACTATGTGTTTGTGGTCCTGTTTGTTTCAGCCACGCACCGAGAACCGTCCACCGCTGAAGCTCAAAATGTGCTGATTCAGAGAGATGCATGCAACTCGGTTGAGTAAGCATGCAATGACGTCAGTTTGGTGACGCAAGATTTGTGGTGCATACAGCGTGCATAATGTGTAAGCGCATCCCAAAAATAATTTCAGAGATGCCAAACACTCGTGCAAGGGGCTCTTCCGCAGGATTCAAAGCATGCTTTCATCTCAATTAAATTCTTGACTGATGCCTTTGTTACACATGATTGAATTTTTTCTGTATTGTGTTCACAAGGAGCTCTTGAGAAAAAAGCATGTGATCAAAGGGAATCCAGCAACAGCCTGTCTTTATGGAAAGATCCCTGTATGCATTGTCAGATCTTGCAGTTGCATTAGGGTTATTAGAGTACAATTATTTGTTTGGCCATGCTGCAGCTGTAACCTTGAGACATGCAATTGACAGAGGAAATTTGGCCGTCAGCTTTATCCAGGTCCCAGCAGAGTTCTTATCAACAAGGACTAAAGCACTTCAAAGTGCCTCTGGCTGACTGTGGTTGAACATTAGCTTCATTACTGGAGCTTTTGTTTTGACATTATACACATTACCTGAGTCCCCTACTTTAAAAAACATGCAATATTATAGAGCATGCAAAAAAAAGAACAAGAGGTTTTCCAGTCATATAGCAAGAAATTACAGTCCTGTGACTGAATCTTCCTTCAAGGTAATTTGTGAGAGATCTGCAGTGAATCGTCCAACTTTTGTGCACACCAGTTTGTCTAAAATCAGCAAGAAATGCAATGCAACATCTGTTAAAGAAATATTTCTCCCAAGAAATGAAAATTTGATGAACTTTCATTCACCCTCAGTCTATTCAAAATTTAGACGAGTTAGTTTTTTTTTTATGAGAACAGATTTGGAGAAATTTAGCATTTCATCACTTGCTCACCAATGGATCCTCTGCAGTAATGGGTGCTGTCAGAATAAGAGCCCAAACAGCTGATAAAAATGTCACAATAATCCACACCACTCCGGTCCATCAATTAACATATTGTGAAGAGAAAAGCTGTGTTTATCAGAAACAAATCAATCATTGTGATGTTTTAACTTCAAACAATAGCTAAAATATCAATCAGGATCTACACAGATCAAGCACTGTTTACAAACAAAAACAGTCCTAAACAGATATCTGGGAGGATTTTTATGTTAGAGGACAAAACGAGATGGACTTTTTTACTAGAGGAAGCTTTATTATGTTTTATGGACTTCCATTTTGGCCTGAAGTGACAGTTTGAAGTTACAATGTCTCAGTAATGGATTTGTTTCTTATAAACACACAGCTTTTGGCTTTACAAGATGTTAGCTGATATACTGGAGTGGTGTGGGTTAAATGTGGATTATTGTGATGTTTTTATCAGCTGTTTGGACTCTCATTCTTACGGCACCCATTCACTGCAGAGGATCCATTGGTGAGCAAGCAAATGTTTCCATGAAAAAACAAACACATCTACATCTTGGATGGCCTGAAGGTGAGTAAACTCTCAGCATATTTTTATTTTTGGGTAAACTGTTCCTTTAAGAAAGTAAACAGAGTTTTGACTTCATGCTGACTTTACTTTAGCAAACATCATTTTGTATTGCTTCAAGGTTTGGATGTATTCTGAAGTAAAATGCGTCAACTACATCCAATATGTCTCCTTCTTGCAAAAATTCAAGCCTGTAGGCTCCCAACCAGCTTAGTTTAGTGGTAGGGAACAGGATTTTGGGAAACAGCCAAAACTGCATCTGTGCTACACTAGTTCCCATCTCACAGCAGACAGGTGGTTAGAAACAAGTGGTTGAAACAAAGCACTTTTACTAGACCATCAGGACCATGTCTTAAGATATTAAATAGTCGGTTTATTTATTTATGACGACTTTAATTGATGGTTTTATAACTGCAGGGGCATAAGTGTGTGTATGAGATATGTGTGCTGCACACAGTGTTGCTCCACCAGAGTGACTCATGAACATTAGCAGGCAGAAGGGTGAAGGAACACCACAAACCCTCCAGTGTTAAACATCTCTCCAGGATGACACACAACACTTGTGTTGAGTAATACCCCCTGTGACTTTCACTGTGTCTCTTCCCTACCTCCAAACCCGAGAGACATGAATCATTTGGCTTCTTACTTCAAACCTATAAAACAACTGAGGTTAATAATATATGAAGTTAACGGACTAGTTCACCCACAGATCTGTCATTGCCTATGAACATGAACAGAAGTCTTTGAATAATGATTTTTGTTTTTTGGAGTTAGAAAGACATGATCACAATGATATTGCATATGGATAAGAACTGCATGATGATTGGGGTGGGTAAATGATGACAGAAGTCTTATTTTTGGATGAACTATTTATTTTTACTCATTCAGTCAGGTGTTTTTAATGAAACCAGTATGTCAGTATGTGTGTTTTCAATGGGAATCAAATCCAGAAGTTGCACCATGGTCTACATGGGAAACAAACAAACAAATAAACAAAAAACACTGAAGTACAGGGTTTATTCTATATGAAATGACAATTCACCCTCTCTATTTTCTAAATATGTGTTATATAACTTATTGTAAATGATTCATCCATGATTATTTTTATGTTGACCTTGTTGTTTTTAATCAGAAAGCCATAACTTGATGTTACAAATAACCAAATTCTCTCTGACATATGGAGGACTTCCCCAGTCATTTGCATAAACTCCGCCCCTGCAAGTTTTAAAATGCCATGCTCACATCTCACATCCAATCATTAGCTGAGGCATAGAACAATGTCCTGCCCATGTTTTCTTTTTCAATAATCTGTTACAGTTGGACGTAAGTCACAATGGATAAGAAAAGATCTGTCTCTACTACCATTTCATTGAGACCTTATGACTTTACGTCATTTTAAATATAAACAAGATTTCTTGTTAGTGAAATAATCTACAGGCTTGGATGCACAGAGATGTAGACTGTATTATCATCCAGCTCTTTATATAAAGTTGATATATAAGAATGTCTAACTTTATCTGCATTACTAATCTGCTAAATGCAGCTATAAGGCATGAATATATTAAGATATTATTAACATAAGCTGTTTTCAAACAATGTGTATTGTGAAAAGTGATATACAAATAAATTTTACATGACAAAACAGCATCAGAAATGTCATTATACATGGCAATCAGTTTCTTCCCAGTCAAAATAATCAGCAAATTGGGCCAGACATCATGCTGTGTTGCAAATCTGGCTGCAGAGACTATATTGCATAACACAGACCTTTCTGAAACGCACACGCCTGCCTTGGTGAAACAACAGAGAGTAATAATATCTGCTGCTTTGATTAGGTCAGAGCAACACGTTTCACTGAAACATCAACATTTCTATTATTATTTGCACAGGCAGAGCATTCGAGAACCCAAAAATAAAACCTAATAAGAGATGAATGTTGGATCTGTTTCCAAACCACAGGCCCTTTTCAATTAGGGGCCGAGATTAATCAAATGATTCACTTCGCTTATGATATTACAGAAATGAGTCAATTAATTTTGTAAATCAGATTGTCCGTGCTGTGGACAATTGAGAGGCCAGTATCAGTTTCTAAGCTTAAGTGCATCGGATCAGAGAGGGTTTTTGTGACAATCACACCCCGTGTCTTATTTGTAAGCGTGTCTCCTGCTGAGCTCCAGACTGTGGTTCTGCAACATCTCCGGCTCTGAGCTCGCAGATCATTATCGGTCCCAGGCTCCGAGTCGGTCTCCAGAGGGAACGTCTAATTGTGCTGCGAGGGGCAGCATCAGCAGAATCCATTACTTAAACAGGAGACAGGTGCGCTCAGCCCGGGCTTCTGCAGAGCAGCCCGGACAAAACACTCCTGCTGGGCCTGACCTGCACTGCTGCTTCCTGCCTGGAGAGGAAGTAAGTCTTTCACACTTTCTGCAAAGAGAGAACGGCTGCAGACTGTCTCGTGCTGTGAGTAATGTCACAAAAACAACACTGTTTATGTCCTTCTGACCTTTGCGTACACTATACAGTATCATATTTGATAAATGAAGTTCTAAAGCCTCTTAGATGAAAACTTTGCTGAGAAACCTGTTGTGCACAAGCTAATTCATCCCTTCTGTCAGCTGATTGATAATGCTGACTTTATTAGCAAGTAAATGTTATTTTAGTGTAATTGCACATCCACCTTCAACTCGTGCTTCATGTGTCTTTTTGCTGTGAAATCGGATTTTTATAAAGTAAATGTGAGAGTGACTTTTTAAACGTTAGTAATATGTTTTAAGATTTTACTTTTTTTCATCTCTTGAGCTCTCATTGTACTGCATTGCATTATATACCTTGATCATAAAAATAAGCATTTAAATCTCATCTTACTAAGAGATACAGAGAGAAAATTGAATTTTTAAAAATCATTTTATGTAAGTAGCTGTAAAGATCTCTTTTATTTACAGCAGCAAAGTGCATATTTTTGCTAGTTTGAGCTTCTGAATATATCTATTTTTTTCCCTTATTCTCACTATAAAATATTACATGAGCCATGAAATCCTGGTGTATCAAATAAGATACTGAACAAAAACATATGCAATCTATTTAAAATATTTTGTACAAAGGTTTTAAAAAAGTGTTCCATTATAAAAGACGTTCAAAATTATTTCAAATGTCAGGCTTTAAAAAGGTTAAATTATCACTTTTTATAATTTAAGTGTAATTTTAAGATGCTTTGAAGTACTTTTTGGATATCTTAGTATTTATTGACATTTTAAATATGGCAAAAAAAAAAAAAAGATATTTCAAATTTATTAATTAAACAAAGAATCTATTTCAGCCTTTCTACCTTCTACTACAAAATTTCTACTGCTGTCATCTTTGTAATTATTGGTGAAATTTACTAGCAATTTCTGAGTGAAAATAATTTCTACACCACTTTTTTTTCAGTGTTTAATTTTAGCATTGTGTTAGTTTTAGTTTTGAAGAAGACAGAATGTTTGTTTGCAGTTCATTGTTTGCGTGTTTATCTCTCACAGATCTGGATGTGACGTGACATCACACCTTCTCAAGCAGCTGATTGGCGGTTCAGTGTCGTAAAAATGCAACATCACAGTTTGATACTCTCTTAACCCTCCATCCACACACATTCATTCATTCACTCCAAACTCTTTTCCATCCATCTCGTATTCGCCACCGGACAGAGGAAGCATTTAACATTTCATAAATGGGATTGAATCAACCTTTAACAGGCCATTACTCACACACGTGTCTGACAGAAAAAGCCACTTTCCAAAGGGCAAGTGCAGTAGCTGGGCAAATATTTTCAAAACCACAAGACATGTTGTATGTGTGTGTGTGTGTGAGAGAGAGAGAGAGAGAGAGAGAGAGAGAGAGAGAGAGGGGTGGTGTTGACCCAGTTTGGCTGACATGCAGCGAGCGGCTTGCCAGACAGCTCAGGAGATGCACATTTTTGCTCGGCCCCCATGTGTTTCCCCCTCGGAGGACTGCAGGGGGACAGTGAGAACCCAGACTCTGCCTCCTCCTCACTGAGATCAGCTGAAATCATCCCTCGATTCCAGCCTCCTGATTGGCTGTTCGGGGCTCTGAGTAAGACTTTGCTATTAGCCCGGAGGGGCAACATGAGAAATCAGCCTGAAATGACAATGTGTCTTTCTGACTTGCTCTGTGAGTGTGTGTACCAATAATGAGTGATAAAAACTGTTGTTATTCTAAACTGAAAGCAAATTACTTTCAAGGTCTTTGGTCCATTTAACAATTCTTTAATGCAAAAATAAATATAAATAAAATATAAATTATAATATATGAATATATATGAATGTTTATATATATATATATATATATATATATATATATATATATATATATATATATATATATATATATATAAAAACATTCATTGTAATATTAAAATTTCATGGTTGTGTACATACTTTTATTTTGCAAAGAGGCATTAAATTATTCAAAGGTCACAGTGAAAACATTAATAATGTTACAAAAGATTTCTGTTTCAAATAAATCATGTTCTTTGGAACTTGTATTCAGAAAAGAATTCTGAAAAGAAAAATCTGTCATGGTTTCCACCAGAAATATGAAGCAGAACAACTGTTTTCAACACTGATAGTAATCAGAAATGTTTCTTGAGCAGCAAATCTGCTTTTGAGAATGATTTCTGAAGATCATGTGACAGTGAAGACTAAAGTAATGATGCTGAAAATTCAGCTTTGATCACAAGAATAAATTACATTTTTAAACATATTCAAAATGAAAACAGTTTTTTTAAATGTTAAAAATATTTCACAATATTTATGTGTTTAATGTATTTTTTATCATATAAATGCAGCCATGCTGAGCAAAAGAGAGTTCTTTTAAAAACATTAAAAACCATACTGGCCCCGAACTTTTAAATCTTTTGCTCTGATGTCAACAATTCCTCAAATATTTTCAAACCACACATCACATAAAGACTTTACTATACAAATCAATTTCTCATGAATGAAATCAGGTTCCTCCTTACATTTTCTAAGACAAACATTTTTTCTTTGGAATAATGTGCACTGATGAATCATTCACTATAATAATCCTGTTGCTCTGAGTGTGTGCTCGAGTGTGTGTACTGTATGTGGGTGTATCTTATTAAACCTGTCAAGAACATATCCAGTTACATTTCACCGGAAAATAAAATTAAATGAATCATATTTTGGTATGTTCCTATTTTTAGGACTGTTTGCATTGTTTTATTATTTTCATGAGAAGCAAGCACATTCTCCCCATAAAATGCTCATTATCATAATGCATCTGGACATTTTAATCTCCCAATCATTTTAAAATTTAAAGAGAATCATTGACAATAATGAGAATTACAAATAAAAGTAATAAGTTAAATGTCCAGACTCATTACAGAGATTTAGAGGGGAAAATGTTTAATTGCCAATAAAATGCTGTTACAGTGCAAATAATCTTAATTTTTCTTTGGTTGGAAAAAACTATCACTTACTAAATGAAAATTACAAATTAAATTCAGTATTCAAAGAGATTTTGAGGAGAAAAAGTGTTAAACCGTCTTAAAAATACAGAAAATAATAAGTCACAATGCTTCTAAAAATACTTTCAAATGTTCTTTATGTAAAATATTATTTAGCATTTTTCTTTTCTTTTCTTTTCTTTGAAAAAAAGAAAATAGGATTAAAAAATGCAAATGTTCAGACAGCTTATGGTAAAGAGGTTTTAAGGGGAAAATGTTTAAGTGTATTTAAAATAAAGCCACAATGCAAAAAATAATAAATAATAAATATATGAATAAACAAACAAATAAATAAATAAATGTAAAAAAAAATGCTTCATTTACTTTTTCATTTTATTTATTAGTATTGCTTTTGTTGTAAAACTATCATTGACAATATTGAGAATTACAAATAAAACTCTATAGTAAAATGTCCAGACACATTAAAGGTGTTTTGGGGTAATACAAAAAAAAAAAAAAAAAAAAAAAAAAAAAAAATATATATATATATATATATATATATATATATATATATATATATATATATATAAATATTATTTTGCACTTTTGTTTGTTTGTTTGTTTTTAGGGGAAACTATAAAAATATTAGAATTTGAAAATAAAACTCTGAATAAAAATGCCCAGACATATTACAGTAAAGACACTTAGAGGAGAAAATGTTTAATTGTCATTAAAAAACTAACTACATAAATAAAGTCACAATGCAAAAAAAAAAATAAAAAAAAAATAAATAAATAAATAATAATAATAATAACAATACAATGTCCAGACTCTTTACAGTAAAGAGATTATATGGGAAAACATGTTTAACTGTCATTAAAATACAGAAAATAAAAATATTTAAAAAATTACAATGAAAAAATGTAAAATCTTAAAGGTCCCATATTTTCAAAATTGACATTTCCTGGCTTTTTTCATGATAACTGGGGTCTAGGGGCTAATAAACTACCATATAAATTTCAAAACAGTCAGTCCACAGTAAAATGCACACAGACTTCTTGTCTGAATCTTGAACTGTTGTGACTTCCGTAAAAAGTTGACGTCAGAACTACACAGTCACCTCCTTCAGTCACCACCCGAGCACCGCCCACCGCCCCACTCTCCTTTTGCCAAACCCCAAGACAACATCGCGTCCCTGCCATTGCTGAGCATTAAGCAAAAACAGCACTGAAAAATGTCTAAAAGGTTAACTTTAACCACGAAACCAGATCGGCCGACCTGTAACGTTACACTCTCACTCAAAGGATGGACGATCTGACAGGAGTGTTACTATGAGAGGGATCACATCTAATGTGTATAGTAAAGACAAACTCATCATGTCTATCTAGCACGTCATGTTGAAGATGTATATACATTTCAATTTCAGCTGGCAACTAATTTTACAGCAACATTATTATTCCAGCCACAATAAATCACAACAATGTATATACAATTACAAATGATTGTATATAAATCAACAGTTCGTTGTTTTACACACATGCACAGACATTTTTCATACACAACATCGTGAGATGCAAGGAACATATGGTAAGAAATCTGTAGACTCGTCCATAACAACAAAAGACTCTTTTCAATAAGTATGAGCTGCAAACACAAGCATTTTTGACAATCATTTCTGTCCAGTCCGCTCGTTTTATCGCATTTAACCATAGCTGTCTTCGGTTCATTTGTCTGGCAGTGGCAGCAGGTATGTGATCAAATTTCTAATTTGAGACTGTATTACATCGATTCTGGCACCCAACATCACAACAAGCTCCTTATGCAGCCGAATCTGTGCTGGTTTTAGTGGGCCACCTCCAGTTTCCTCTTTGTTTCGCTGCCTCCAGCTAGCGCTGTGACGTTGGCTGACCCTAGTTACCTGTGGTTGGCCTGACCGTGTGTCACTCAGAAAACAACAGGCCAATCAGAAGAGAGGCTCATGAATATTAATTAGACAGGCTAAAATCAACCTGTTCTTAGCAGACCTCCTGAGAAAGGAGCTGTAAAAATAAAATGAGATGGTTTTTGCTAATTATACCGCAAATACATATTCTTAAGGACTGATCAAAACCTACAATAAAACTCCAGGAGAGTGTACAATATGGGATCTTTAATGTTCCTAAACGTGCTTTATTTTGTGTAAATACTGTATGATTTAGTATTTTTGGGTTGAAACGTGACTTGTGCATGTTTTCGTGACATTCCTCAAGAGCGTTTTTAGTGTTTCTATGTATAAGTGTGTGTGTGTGTGTGTGTGTGTGTGTGTTAGTTGCAGCCAGACGTGGCATTGGTTTGGGCATGTCACTGACACGCAGACGTCCCCTCAGGCAGCAGGAGCTGATTAGCTCTTGGTTAGGGGCAGTTGAGCTGTAAGGCGCGCTGAGGTTATGAGTGAGTTTTTAGCCGTGCGTGTGTGTGTGTGTAGGAGTGTTTTTATAGCACGTGGCTCTGGCAGGGGAAGCAGAGAAAATGTGCAAAACATACGCCTTCTCTCGCCGATTCCCCTCTCTCTCGCTGTCTGCCCATCTATTTGAGTCTCTCTCTTGCTCTTTCAGGCTTTTCTAAACAAAGCAGGTGATTCAGTCGAGTCATCCAGAGGTTAAAAACATGGCATGGCTCTTCTGAGCATGTCACCAAGATGGAAACCTCATGAATATTCAGTGGGACCAGCAACAGTGTGCTTTGATCCGGAGCTGTGGAGCAGCTCAATGATTCTCAGTTTAAAGAAATGCAGTGTGCGGGCGTCTGTCTGAGAAAGCAGGCCGCTCCTACAGTAAGTGAAAGCACTAAACGAGTGTGTGGGCACATGCAAAGATTGTGCATTTGTATCGGTGTCTGTGTAATTGCCACACTTGGTCCGTAGGCCGATCGTCTGCTTTATTTACAAGCCTCTCGTGTAAGAAATGAGGCCATAAGAGCGACAATTCACATAGGAGATCTCTTTAACATCACGTTCCTTCAAAAACAAATGAGCTGAGCTGGATAAAGCAACCCCAGAAATGCTGGTTAAAATATATTTAATTAACTATGAAAAAGTAGTGATACAATCTAATTAAAGTGACTTTCACACAACTATTATTTGTTAAGAAATATGTTGACTGCTGGAAAAGTAAAAGAAACTATGTGGGACCATCAGAACCAATATTCATTTATCAGCAAATGAGCAAAAACAACAAGCAAAAGAGCCAAAAATATTCATAATACACAATGCCAGGATGATTAGACAATTACAAGCAATTTCTTTTTGTTTGTTTGTTTTCGTGAGCACTTATATGCATGCAACTAATAAACACATTTATCAGAACAAATATGCGTACATGCAAATATGCATTTATGCAAAGATTTTATCCATCTTATCCACAGTGTGGATTTTTTTCTTTTCTTTATCAATTATATATATATATATATATATATATATATATATATATATATATATATATATATATATACAAAGAAAGCAAAAAAATATATTTCCTCAAATTTGTTTAAAAATACATTTACTTGAATATATTTTATTGGTATATTTATACATGTAAAATATAATAAAACAGCCCAAAAATATATTTGCTGACATCATTTTCAAAATATATTTACCTAGAAATATATTTTGTATATGAAAAGTTACAAATAAATATATTTTCTATTCCAAAAATATATTTCATTGATTCCCACTGTTTGCAACTTGGTTTAACATATATTTAAAATATATTTTGGCCACAATTAATTTCTTTTTTTTCATATCATACAGTACGTAATGTTAATATTATATATATATATATATATATATATATGTATATATATATATATATATATATATATATATATATATATATACATTTTTTATTTATTTATTGTATGTCAGACTCATCTTTTCTGTTTTTATTTCCCCATAGGAATTGCATTATCATTTAAATTGAAACACAACTGAGACTCTGAAAGAGCAACCTCTGAGCAATAAACATCTCCTCTGGGTGATGACGGTGCACAGACACAGTTCAGTCTCTGTTTCACAGCATTGCCTCGTTTTATTGGTCTTGTATGGTGCTCAGATCAGACGACTCAACAATCATCCTCACAGATGCTCTCCTGCTTCTAGAGGATGACTGCCTCTGGGAGCTCCTGGTTTAGGCCGTGACGGGCCTTTATTGAGGTCCTGCTGGCGAGACTCAAACAAATCAAACACAGAGAGCTTGTCTGCTGTAGGCCCGCTGATCGCCATCGGACGCTCATGAAAGAGCCTGACGTGCAGAACGTCCAAAAGGAGCCAAGTGTGCCATCTGTTGAGATGTGCTGCATCATTGTGAAAAATAATTAAAGAAGCAGGCAGAAATGTGTGACTGAAAAAAAGCCTTTCTGTTTACTTAACCAGCCTGACATCTGACACAGGCTCCGGTCGCTTAACGGGACAAACTCTCCCGAGATCAATAGCGAGGAAGGAGGGGGTCGGAGTAGGATGGAGGCATGTGTCAGGAATACTGATGAATAATCTCATTCAGCTGCATTACATAATCGGATTTAACTCAATTGTTTTATTTGGAGTTTCCTCTACTTGACCTTAAAGATGCATCTTTATTATGAGAACAGTTTTTCAAAATCCTCCGACAAATTGACTGAGCATATCACAGTAGAGAGAGATAGATAGATAGATAGATTAGATAGATAGATAGATAGATTAGATAGATAGATAGATAGATAGATAGATAGATAGATAGATAGATAGATAGATAGATAGATAGATAGATAGATAGATAGATAGATAGATAGATAGATAGATAGATAGATAGATAGATAGATAGATAGATAGATAGATAGATAGAAACTGACACATTTAATGACTGCAAGATCTTTATCACAGGAGCAGTCAGCTCTTGATAATCATATCAGATTTGTATGTCTGTTTGATTAGAGCAAAACAAACAAGCCCATTTCAATGACACTTTTAATGTGATTGTAATTCTGGTCTGCTCTTCAAGTGTTCCAGGCTGATTAATGAGTCTGTGATTGATATATTTATAGCCGGACGTCCTTGAGCACGCTGCCGGATGGCGTTGAAGGAATTATTAAAAATTCACATGTAACAAAGAAGCAGATCTCTGGAGGCCGTTAATACATGCAGCAGATGGAGAAAGACTTTCACCGTCTCAGAGCAAGATTTTATAATATTTATGAAGCATGTTTACATCATTTTCATTTATAAGAGTTAAAGAGTGTCATTATCCAACATATGATCATACATGCACCACATATCTGTACAAAATACAAATGCGATACCATCCTCTGATTTTAAGCATTAAAGACAAGTGAAAATGGTCAAAAAATTATGTATATTATAATCATAATCCCAATTAAACTAACCATTAAATTAGTATAATTAAATAGGTTAAATGATAGTAAATGAATATGATATATATGTATCATGGGCCAGACAGCTGGAACAAACACTAGAGCGAGATCAGAGGGTGACCACATGTGGAGTGCCTGATTTGTTCTCCAAAAACACCACTGTTGCGAACATCTTAAGGTCCAGCGAGAAGGAAAGTATGACAGAAAAAACTGGTGCTCTTTCAGCATTTTCCCAACCAATCGAGTCAACAGTCCCCTGTGGGGGCGATCATGCACATTGTGCTCATTGCTGCAGAGATGCACGCACACACACAAACACACACACACACACACACACACAAACACACACACACACACGATACATGTTCAAAGGTATGGTTTACATTATCGTGAGCAAATGTGCAGCCTGCAGAAAATGCTGTTTATCTGCAGTTTAAGTTTCGTTCAAGATGCAGAAGCTGTCTGTGATATCTGATCAGGAATGAAACCCCTTCAGATATTTTGGAGATATGGGTGAAAACGACCTTCAGAGCCCAAAATAATCCTACTAAAGATGGATTATGATGAGCCGTGGGAGTCAATGAGCAGCAGCAAAGAAAAAATCTGTACATACATTGATGATCTTTGACCTGACCTCTGATGTGACCGAAAAGAAAAGAAAGATAGATAGATAGATAGATAGATAGATAGATAGATAGATAGATAGATAGATAGATAGATAGATAGATAGATAGATAGATAGATAGATAGATAGATAGATAGATAGATAGATAGATAGATAGATAGATAAAATGATAGACAGAGACAGAATGATAGATAGACAGAATGATAGATAGATGGATAGATGGATAGATAGATAGATATATAGATGGATGGAAGGATGGATGGATGGATGGATGGATGGATAGACAGACAGACAGCAGAGGGCCGTTTATGTCCTCGAGGGTCTCAGAACATTCTCTCCTTCAATTACAGTCTGGCCAAGTGCTGTTCAATGAACGAGTGCATTAGGATGAACTCAGAATGGACTCTCCTCTGTCTGCTCATCCTGCACTTTCTGCAACTTGAACCGGCCGCATTAGAGCGGACTGTCAGCTTTCCACTGATGTTAGCTCAAATAACACCGCTGGTTGAGTCAAGTACATCGATTCTCCGGGCTTCTGGTCTATTATCTGCCCTCCAGCCACACGGCAGACGCGCAGTCCGCTGACATCCTCACTTATTTTATGTTGTCATATCTTATCTGAACCGTTGTACAGGGAGTAATAAAATCACGGTGTGCACTAATGTGTGGAGCGTTCTGCTTTTAAAAATAGTACAATAAAAATAAGAGAATGGGAAGCAGGGTGAGCCCAGCGTCTGGATCTATTCCAGCTCACCTATAAAGTGCTGGGCGTGCGTGAGACAGACACAAGCATCTCGTGTGAGGTTCAGGATGACTGTAATAGTGTCACGTGTCACTAGAGGGACAGTCAGGTTTAATTATGACAGGAAAGATAAAAGCAGTCAAGCAGCTCTTAGAGGGTTTTCACCAGTCTGTCTATAGTTTATCATGGGTTCAAAGCATCAAAGATGCTTTCTCTCTCTCAAAGAAAATGACACTTTAACATAATTTTCCTGTGCACCACCATAACATCCTTCTGGCTCTATGTGCCCAACTAGCACTGAGTCTAAACCTGAATTTGACACACATCCAATTTGTTGGCCTCAATATTTGCCTTTACTTCAAGATAATGAGTAAAACAGTGTTGGGTGTAATGCATTACTGTAATTCAATTACTTATCCACTGAAAAAAGTAAAGTAAGAGATTACTGTTCATTTTTAGGTAATTCAATAGCAGTTAATTATAATGTAATTACATTACAGTTCTAAAATCAATACTGAATTTTAAATAAAATCTAAATTTATCATCTAAAGGCCGGCGTGCACTTGTAGTTTTTCCTGAAAAGAGAGAAAAGTCAAGTCAAGTCAAGTCACCTTTATTTATATAGCGCTTTAAACAAAATACATTGCGTCAAAGCAACTGAACAACATTTATTAGGAAAACAGTGTGTCAATAATGCAAAATGATAGTTAAAGGCAGTTCATCATTGAATTCAGTGATGTCATCTCTGTTCAGTTAAATAGTGTCTGTGCATTTATTTGCGATCAAGTCAACGATATCGCTGTAGATGAAGTGACCCCAACTAAGCAAGCCAAAGGCGACAGCGTCAAGGAACCGAAACTCCATCGGTGACATAATAGAGAAAAAACCTTGGGAGAAACCAGGCTCAGTTGGGGGGCCAATTCTCTTCTGACCAGACGAAACCAGTAGTTCAATTCCAGGCTGCAGCAAAGTCAGATTGTGCAGAAATAAATTTAAATTTATAAATAAATTTATGCATTTAGCAGATGCTTTTATCCAAAGCGACTTACAGTGCATTCAGACTATCAATTTTTACATATCATGTGTCCCCGGGGAATCGAACCCCCAACCTTGCGCTTGAAGCATATTAGTATGTTATGTGTAAGCCAGGTTAAAGAGATGGGTCTTTAATCTAGATTTAAACTGCAAGAGTGTGTCTGCCTCCCAAACAATGTTAGGTAGGCTATTCCAGAGTTTAGGCAACAAATAGGAAAAGGATCTGCCGCCCGCAGTTGATTTTGATATTCTAGGTATTATCAAATTGCCTGAGTTTTGAGAACCTAGCGGACGTAGAGGATTATAATGTAAAAGGAGCTCATTCAAATACTGAGGTGCTAAACCATTCAGGGCTTTATAAGTAATAAGCAATATTTTAAAAGCTATATGATGTTTCATAGGGAGCCAGTGCAGTGTTGACAGGACCGGGCTAATATGGTCATACTTCCTGGTTCTAGTAAGAACTCTTGCTGCTGCATTTTGGACTAGCTGTAGTTTGTTTACTAAGTGTGCAGAACAACCACCCAATAAAGCATTACAATAATCTAACCTTGAGGTCATAAATGCATGGACTAACATTTCTGCATTTGACATTGAGAGCATAGGCCGTAATTTAGATATATTTTTGAGATGGAAAAATGCAGTTTTACAAATGCTAGAAACGTGGCTTTCTAATGAAAGATTGCGATCAAATAGCACATCTAGGTTCCTAACTGATGACGAAGAATTGACAGAGCAACCATCAAGTCTTAGACAGTGTTCTAGGTTATTACAAGCAGAGTTTTTAGGTCCTATAATTAACACCTCTGTTTTTTCAGAATTTAGCAGTAAGAAATTACTCGTCATCCAGTTTTTTATATCGACTATGCATTCCATTAGTTTTTCAAATTGGTGTGTTTCACTGGGCCGCGAAGAAATATAGAGCTGAGTATCATCAGCATAACAGTGAAAGCTAGCACCATGTTTCCTGATGATATCTCCCAAGGGTAACATATAAAGAGTGAAGAGAAGCGGCCCTAGTACAGAGCCTTGAGGTACTCCATACTGCACTTGTGATTGATATGATACATCTTCATTCACTGCTACGAACGGATGGCGGTCATATAAGTACGATTTAAATCATGCTAATTCACTTCCATTAATGCCAACAAAGTGTTCAAGTCTATGCAAAAGAATGTTGTGGTCAATTGTGTCAAATGCAGCACTAAGATCCAATAAAACTAATAGAGAGATACACCCACGATCAGATGATAAGAGCAGATCATTTGTAACTCTAAGGAGAGCAGTCTCAGTACTATGATACGGTCTAAATCCTGACTGGAAATCCTCACATATACCATTTTTCTCTAAGAAGGAATATAATTGTGAGGATACCACCTTTTCTAGTATCTTGGACAGAAAAGGGAGATTCGAGATTGGTCTATAATTAACTAGTTCTTTGGGGTCAAGTTGTGGTTTTTTGATGAGAGGCTTAATAACAGCCAGTTTGAAGGTTTTGGGGACATATCCTAATGACAATGTGGAATTAATAATAGTCTGAAAAGGATCTATGACTTCTGGAAGCACCTCTTTTAGGAGCTTAGATGGCATAGGGTCTAACATACATGTTGTTGGTTTAGATGATTTAACAAGTTTATACAATTCTTCCTCTCCTATAGTAGAGAATGAGTGGAACTGTTCCTCAGGGGGTCTATAGTGCACTGTCTGATGCGATACTGTAGCTGACGGCTGAATGGTTGCAATTTTATCTCTAATAGTATCGATTTTAGAAGTAAAGTAGTTCATAAATTCATTACTGCTGTGGTGTTGGGAAATGTCAATACTTGTTGAGGCTTTATTTTTCATTAATTTAGCCACTGTATTAAATAAATACCTGGGGTTATGTTTGTTTTCTTCTAAAAGAGAAGTAATCGGATCTAGCAGTTTTTAATGCTTTTCTGTAGGATAGGTTACTTTCCCGCCAAGCAATACGAAATACCTCTAGTTTTGTTTTCCTCCAGCTGCGCTCCATTTTTCGGGCTGCTCTCCTTAGGGTGCGAGTATGCTCATTATACCATGGTGTCAAACTGTTTTCCTTAACCTTCCTTAAGCGTAAAGGAGCAACTGTATTTAAAGTGCTAGAAAAGAGAGAGTCCATAGTTTCTGTTACATCATCAAGTTGTTCTGAGGTTTTGGATATGCTAAGGAATTTGGATACATCAGGAAGATAACTTAAAAAGCAGTCTTTTGTGGTAGAAGTGATGGTTCTTCCATACTTGTAACAAGAAGTAGAATTTACAATTTTGGCTATATGAAGTTTGCACAAAACTAAATAATGATCTGAGATATCATAACTTGGCTGGATAATTTCAACACTATCAACATCAATTCCATGTGACAGTATTAAATCTAGAGTATGATTTCGACAATGAGTAGGTCCTGAAACGTGTTGTCTAACACCAATAGAGTTCAGAATGTCTATAAATGCTGATCCCAATGCATCTTTTTCATTATCAACATGGATATTAAAATCACCAACTATTAAAACTTTATCTGCAGCCAGAACTAACTCAGATGTAAAATCACCAAACTCTTTAATAAAGTCTGTATGGTGCCCTGGTGGCCTATATACAGTAGCCAGTACAAACATAACAGGGGATTTATCATTAACATTTGTTTCTCGGGATAATTTTATATGAAGCACCATTACTTCAAACGAGTTATACTTGAAGCCTGCCCTCTGAGAAATCCTGAAAACGTTGTTATAAAAACACCTCCCCCTTTGCCTTTTAGACACGGCTCATGTTTATAACAGTAATCTTGGGGGGTGGACTCATTTAAAATAATGTAATCATCAGGTTTTAGCCAGGTTTCTGTCAAACAGAGCACATCTATATTATGATCAGTGATCATACAACTGATACAAAAAGTGTTTTCGTAGAAAGGGATCTGATATTCAATAAGCCAAGCTTTATCATTTGTTTATCCATACTGCATCTGTTTTTTATTTGTTGAACCTCAATTAAATTGTTAATCTTAACTTGGTTTGGACGTTTTTTTTATTTTCTAGTTCGGGAAACAGACAAAGTCTCTATAGTGGGATATCTAGGTGAAAGAGTCTCTATGTGCTGAGAATTAACTGACCTCTGTGACGTGAGGCAGCTAGCAGACGGTCGATTTAACCAGTCTGTCTGCTTCCTGACCTGGGCCCCAGTTAGTCAAGTATAAACACTAAGACTATTTGCCATATTGCTAGAGAGAAGAAAAGGACCTAAAATACCCAGATACAGATAAGACTAAAATCAATCGGATCTATAAATTGTATAATTTTATTTGAGTACACTGACAATAACAGCAAACCATTGTGCATTTGTAAAATAAACAGAAAAAAAAACAGGTGCACTTTTCTGCTGTTTTGGTCTCCATGAACTTTCTGAAATGTGTCAAAAAAAAGGAACCGAAAATCTGTGAATACTTCATACTCAGACGTAAGAAATCTTAAAGTGTGTCTTCTTTTAAATTAACCAATTTAAATCAAAAATAAATATTCTCTGATTATATAATCCGTATGGAAATTAAAGCGAGGTACAGTCTTTCCCGTCTCAGAGCTCATTATGTGCAAACATATCTGTGCACAAACGCCCTCATTACCTAGATACATTTTTTTTTTATAAATAAATCAAGATTCATCGACTCATCTGGTTGGGCTTTTCCTATCTTGGCAAACTGAAATGTGTGAAAGAGTAAAATATGCTGAAATTTGATATGCATTCATATAAACAGTATAGGCAACGTATAAATATTGGCTAAATGTCGTATGAATCGAGGACGTAAATATTTTGCTATCATATAATTAAAAATATGAGATATAATACAATATAGATATAAAGTAATGTGAATGTTTACACTGCAGCATGATGAATGTTACAGTCTAGGAATGTTTAGATTGATCTACTATCAGATGTCGAAGTTTATAGTTTGCTAAACAATAAGAATTTAGTTGATGAAATATCAGTATGTTGTTTATGTACTGTGTGGTAATACATAAGCATATAAGCATATGTGCATGAATGACAGTATAAAATCATGTTTTTTTTGTTTGTTTGTTTTTTTGTTAGGAGTGGACAAAATTAGTATTAGTGACTGCTAATGTTGTATACGTGTACAGTATGTCAGTGTATATTAAATATGGTAATAATCACTTTGAAAAGTTTAATGCTTACAGCTCTATACATGTACCCCTGGTTTCACAGACAAGGCTTAAGCCTAGTCCCAGACTAAAATACATTTCTGAGCTGTTTTAACTGAAAGAAACTTTCTCTGATAAACCTTAAAATATGTCAGGTCTATTGTTTTATCTCAAGATGAACAAGTAATGTTTTCTTATGACACATTTATACAAGTTACTTAAAACTTTACTTTTCTTAAAGGGATAGTTCACCCAAAAATGAAACTTTGATGTTTATCTGCTTACCCGCAGGGCATCCAAGATGTAGGAGACTTTGTTTTCTTCCGTAGAACACAAACAATTTTTTTTTTACATAAATCATTGCAGTCCGTCAGTATAATTAAGGTGAATGGGAATCATGGCTAAAACATACAATAAAGAAAAAACATAGACAAACAAAACCAAATCAAACTTTGTAGCTCGTGACGATACATTGATGTGTAAAGACACAAGACGATCTGTCTGTGCAAGAAACTGAACAGTATTTCTATTGTTTTTTTTTTTTTTTACCTCTGAGTCACGCAATGTGCAAACTGTTTGAACTCTCCTGAGCGCGTTCTCAAGCAGGAGCATGAGACGTCTTCTTGCTTTACGGTGGATCGTAGACTTATACGTGCATTTCCACCACCTATCTCTCAAATGGACCATTGACACTCTATCTACAATCTCAAACAGGACGGTCAATGGTCCATTTGAGAGATAGATCGAACGTCTCTAGGTTACGTATGTAACCCTAGTTCCTCGAGGGAACGAGACGCTGCGTCGAAAGCGCTTTAGGGAACGCGTCCAGCGTTCGCGACTCTGAATATCGTGTGTAATCAGTCCAATGGAAGAGCGTGACGTCACCAACGGGGTGACGTAAGCGACCAGGAAGCTATAAAAGCACGTGCCACGCAGCTGGCGTCAGCTTCGAGTACCAGCAAGCGCCGGCAGGGGTGCCGGGGGTATGGCTCCGAGACGCTCCCTCGAGGAACTAGGGTTACATACGTAACCTAGAGACGTTCCTCTTCAGGAACTCGAGCTGCGTCGAAAGCGCTTTGGGGAACGAGTACCAACGCCGCCAGACTACCAAACCCCTGCCTGGTGTGTATCCTAAGAGCACCGCTCAGGGCAGGAGGACAGAAGCGCCTGGAGTGACTGGCATATCTAGGCCATAGAACTTAACGAATGTAGAGGGCGTGGACCACCCCGCAGGATTGCAGATGTCCAGCATGGATACACCTGCTAAGAAGGCCTTAGAGGCCGCCATACCCCGAGTAGACTGAGCCTTGGCACCTGACAGCGGGGGACGACCAGAGGACTCTTAGATAACGTTGATAGCCTCGACTATCCAACGACTAATAGTCTGCTTAGAAGCAGGAGAACCCCTCTTGGGGGGACCGTGGCACACAAGCAATTGGTCAGTTTTTCTCCACAGGGCAGCTCTGTGGACGTATGTGTCCAGTGCTCGAACTGGATACATACAATTTAGCTTCGCCTGGTCAGGCTCCCGAAAGGGAGGAGGACAGAAGGCCTGCAGCACTACAGGTCGTGGTGTAACAGAGGGAACCTTAGGAACATATCCCGCTCGAGGGTATATGAACGATTTGGTCATGCCTGGTGCAAACTCAAGATAAGAAGGGGCCACAGAGAGGGCCTGAAGATCTCCTACTCTCCGCAGAGAGGTAATAGCCAATAGAAAGGAGGTTTTAAGTGTGAGATGTCTGTCTGAGATATCTTGAATAGGTTCAAACGGGGGTTTGCACATTGCCTCTAACACCACAACCAAGTCCCATGGGGGAATACGGGACCGTACTGGACGTCTCAGCCTCAGTGCACCGCGGAGGAAACGTGTAACTAGGGGGTGTCTTTCCAGAGACTGACCGTCAAGAAGGGCGTGGTAGGCCGCAATGGCCGCCACGTAGACCTTTAGAGTAGAGTGGGTCAACCCTGCAGAGAGCCTAGCCTGTAGAAACTCCAGAACTGTACCAACTGGGCAGTTTGCTGGGTCTAACGGGCGGTCTCTGCACCATGAGGTGAAGAGTTTCCACCTCAGGGCGTACAGTTTCCTCGTTGAGGGAGCTCTGGATTGGAGAAGGGTCTCAACAACCTCAGTTGAGAGACCAGCCGCTAACAGTTGTGCCCCCTCAGGGGCCACACCCACAGCTTCCACAACTCCGGGCGAGGGTGAATTATCATGCTCTGCGCCTGCGAGATTAGGTCTGTCCTGATCGGTATCTCCCACAGAGAGCCGTCGAGGAGCGGGACTAGATCTGAAAACCATACTCGGCCCGGCCAGAACGGGGCTACTAATAGCAGACGGGCCCCGTCCCGGCGTACTCTCGCCAGAACTCCCGGGAGCAGAGCAATAGGGGGAAAGGCGTACAGACGAAGCCTTGGCCAGGTCTGTACCATAGTGTCCAGTCCCAGGGGAGCTGGATGAACTAGAGAGAACCAAAGGGGACATTGTGATGTCTCCTGAGTCGCAAAAAGGTCTACTTGAGCCCTGCCAAATACTCTCCATATCTGCTCCACCACCCGTGGGTGAAGTCTCCATCCCCCGGGCCTCGGCCCCTGCCTCGACAGTATGTCTGCCCCCATATTTAACTTCCCATGAATATATACTGCTCTTAATGAGAGGAGTTTGCTCTGGGACCGCACCAGGATCAGGTGCGCCAGCTTGTACAAAGGGCGCGAACGCAGGCCTCCCTGGTGGTTGATGTAAGAGACCACCGATGTGTTGTCGGTGCGCACCAACACAGGGTGACCCCTCAGGTCTGGGAGGAAGTGCTTCAGTGCACGATAAACTGCTAGCATTTCTAGACAATTGATATGCCATGTTAGATGGCGGTCGCTCCACAGACCACGGGCAGGGTGGCCACTCATGACTGCACCCCAGCCGGTGAGAGATGCGTCCGTCGCTAGTGTCACACGGCGACAAGGAGCTCCCAGCACCGGGCCCTGATTCAAGAACCAAGGTTTCTTCCACATGTCTAAGGCACGAAGGCAGCGCCGCGTGACCTTGATAGTGCGAAGTGGATTGCCCCTTGGGGAAAATCCCTTGGTCTTGAGCCACCACTGTAGGGGTCTCATGTACAGCAGGCCAAGAGGTATCACGTTGGACGCAGCTGCCATCAGACCCAACAATCTCTGAAATTGTTTGACAGTGAGTGACTGGCCTTCTCTGACTCTCTTGACTGAGATGAGGATCGACTCGATACGAGCAGGGGACAATCGTGCCTGCATCGCGATCAAATCCCATACTACGCCTAGATAGGTGGTTCTCTGAACCGGAGAAAGTACACTCTTCTTGGCGTTCAGTCTCAAACCCAGCTCCCCCATATGTGCGAGAACAACATCTCGATGCCGAGCCGCAACCTGCTCTGACTGAGCTAAAATCAACCAATCGTCGATTTAGTTGAGAATGCGGATGCCCTGCATGCGCAGGGGGACCAGAGCTGCATCTACACATTTTGTGAACGTGCGGTGTGAGAGTGCGAGGCCAAAGGGAAGTACTCAATATTGGTAGGCTTCGCCCCCGAAAGCTAACCATTCGCTCGCAGTGCGGGCAGTTGGCCCCCTCGAGAGCCGACTCAGCATGCTTCGAACCCAGGCAAACCACGCACAGGCTGTGTGTATCCCCACCCGTTATATATCTAGGGCAGGGAGGAACACACAGCCTATAACGCAATTTGGAATCGCCAACAGAGTGCTTAACTTTCACCTTGCTTTTTGGCATGTCTAGGAGCTCTTTTTAACTGGACAGACAACAGTAAATAAGACTCACAAGACGGACAAAATGACATTCACACACAGAGCGCTTGCTGAAAGACGCGAAGCTGACGCCAGCTGTGTGGCACGTGCTTTTATAGCTTCCTGGTCACTTACGTCACCCCGTCGGTGACGTCACGCTCTTCCATTGGACTGATTACACACGATATTCAGAGTCGCGCACGCTGGACGCGTTCCCCAAAGCGCTTTTGACGCAGCTCTAGTTCCTGAAGAGGAAAGACAGAACAATAGAAAGAATGATAGATAGAATGAAAGAGAATGGCAGATATAACAATAGATAGAATGAAATAAAGAACAATAAATAGACAGAACGATAGATAGAATCATGGATAGAAAGACAGAACAATAGATAGAATGAAAGATAGAACACTATAACCACTATAAGTATATAAACAGAACAAGATAGAACTATGGATAGATAGAATGATGGATAGAATGAAAAAGAGAACAATAAAGAGTGATAGATAGTATATAGATAGAATGACAGGTAGAATGAAAGAAAAACGAAACAGACAGAACGAGAGACAGGATGAAAGAACAATAGAACGATAGATAGAAAGAAAAGAAAACAAAAGAGACAGAAAGAAAGAAAGAAAGAAAGAAAGAAAGAAAGCAATACAGAGAACATCAAATAGAACGTAGAATCACTGATAGAACAATAGATAGAACAATAGATGGATGGATGCACGGTCAGACAGATAAATCGATAGATAGAATGACAGATAGATAAACTGATAGAACTTGATAGCATGAAAAAACAATAGATAGAACAAATGATAGATAAAATGAACAATATCATAAAAAAACAAACAAATGTTAGATAGATAACCTGTCTGAAAACAATAATTATTTTTCTACTGAACATTTTTGTCATTCGCAGTAGAACTCAAACACTGTGTGTGGATGACATGAGGGTGACTAAATGATGACAGAAGTCTGATTCTCTCTCTTTAAGATCCTCTCTGCTAATGGAATTACTGGACAGCCGCTGTCAGGTGGAGACGCTGCAGCTCTCAGCTCATAAAACAGACAGGAGATCCACTTTCTCAGCTTCTGTCATTCACTCACTGTGATTTTAGCAGAACACCACTTAAAAAAAATCCTCTCCACACACCTTACAGTGTGAGAGACGTTAAGCTGAACCCTGTCAGCCACACACACACACACACACACATGCACGCACGCACGCAGCTGCTGCGGCGGCGGCGGCTTAATCAGAACATTTACAGTCAAGTGGCTCAAGCTAATTCACCTTAATAGCATGTCAAGAGCATTTTTACATGAAATATTCCCCAATTCTGCAGGCATTCCACAGTGTTTTAATACGGCTGTCCTGCCAGCAGAGCGAGATTGAACACAGTCTTTATCAAGGCACAGTGGTTTTGACACAATTTCCCTCTTTTAATTGTGTTATTCAAAGGAAAGAAGAATAATGACTGAATCTCTGCGCTCCTCTGACTAATTTCTCCGGTGGCTTGTTGTGGGATCGGTTTTCTCAAGTCTCTGTTGTGCTTTTTTCCTCTCTATTAAAAGTAAACTGTGTCGTTTTTGGGCCACAATATCAACTAACAGAATGAAAAAACTACTGATTGTTTTCAAGCAGCTTGCACATGTTTTCTCATCAGGGCTGGCATGCCAAACTCATGCTATCACCGCAATAAAACTAGACAACAATCAAATTAGTTTGCTTGGGGGTTAAACACACTGTATTTCATATATGCATGTAAAATACTTTATCATATATACCGTATCCGTATTTCTTTGTGCTCAGAAGCAGACTTCTATGGAAGCTTATTTGGGGTAAAACAATTAAGTTAAATGCAACTTTTTCTCACAATTCTGACTTTTTTTTTTTTTTTTAACAAACTCAGATTTGCAAGTATAATTATATAGATGTATAGAGATGTAGAATCCAATATACAGCAATTGCAAGATATAAACTCATAATTCAAAAAGTCAAAATTGAGAGACAAATAGTATTTTTCTTATTTTTTATTTTATAATGAATTGTGAGATGTACACTAGGAATTCTGTGAAAAAAAACTGAGATGTAAACTTGGAGGGGGGAAAAAAAGTCAGAATTATAGAATGTAAACTCCCAATTATGAGGTTATAACTTGCAATTATGAGACATAAACGTAATTCTGGAAGAAAACAAAAAAGTCTTAACTGTAAGCTACAAACTCGCAATAGAAAGAATTGTGAAATAAAAAGTTGCAATTAAATTTTTATTTTTATATTCCGTGGCAGAAACAAGCTTCCATAGATTTCTGAGCTGGTCAGATCCAAGAACAGATCTGAGATTTCTCAGTGAACAGACCAGACTCGGATGTCAAGATCACATTTCAACAGGTAAATTTTAGCAGTTAAGTTACAGTAAGTGCTGAAAGAGGACAGGAAGAGAGGATGCTACAAATCACCTAGACTCTTCATTATCGTGTGTGTGTCTTTTTGTGAACACACACACAAACTCTGATTTGTCGCTCTAACTGAAGTTGTTACTCAGTGAGGCCTGAGCCCATAAATTGCCCTGACTTGTGAAGATGTCTCTCCCTCTCAGTGGGAGACCCTGTGAAGTTTTACAGTATCCCAGAAAAAGAGAGCGACTCGCTTTAGAGAAAAAGAGATTCACAGTTGATAATCTATGTGTGTGTGTGTGTGTTCACTTCAAAGAGTTAGTTCAACTAAAAATATATATAATCTGTCATCATTTACACACTCTCTTATTGTTCTTTGGTGAAAACAGTTGTTTATTTCCATGCAGATAGAACGGGTGAGGACAGAAAGCTACAAAAATGATGCAACACACCGTGAAAATATCATAACAGTAGTAAGTATGACTCGTGCTATTTACAAATCTTCTGAAGCCAAATGATGCTTTGTGTGAGAAAAATACAGAAATCAAACTAATCACTCACTGGTGTTCTTTTGTTAATCCGTTAACCTCTGTGAATGGTTCACTGAATCAGCAATTTGAATAAGCTCAGTCTGACTCATGAAGCTCATTTAGACCACTTTGGACTCTAACATTTGACTCAAATAAATGACTCGTTCAGACACCTTTACTTCTTAATACGATGGGTGTCAAGATTTTCCTCAAAGCATATGACTAGAAGATTTATGCCTGAGTCATACAGATCAATTCATGATACTTTTACGGTGCCCATTCTTGTAACTGCAATAGCATTTTAGATACATAGATAGGCAGATCATTTTCACTGTTAGAGTATTCTCTCACGTTTTTGTGTTCATAGCGGATTATTATTATTTTTTTTAATTGCTTGGCAACAGATACAAATGCTCAGAAATCTGTGATCCATTGAGTTCTGAAGAATGTTATTAAAATACAGTGTCTATATATAGTAAATCAGACAAACCCTGTACTGATTAGTCAGAATCAGACACCACCAAACATATAATCAGACAAACTGGGACCTCAGAATCTGAACCCGGCCTCATCTCTCTCAGACACACCTGCAGCAGAGCAACTCACAGGTCAAAGAGCCGGAGATGTTTTATATAAAGTGCTTTTATGACCTTTAAAATATCTGATTCTTTCCCAATGCTCTCAGAGCAGCAGAAGCCAGAAGAACAGAGAGGACAGTACACACAATTAAACCAAAGAGAAAAGAGTTATCGATCCTGAGAGTTCGCAGTGCAAGACACGGTGGGACAAAGTGTCGTTCATTTGTCCCAAAACCACACCGCAACCTGCAAGATGAGAGCTTTCCTGAGGGCCAATTTACTCTCATTTCTCTGCTCCTGTATGTGTGTGTGTGTAAGAATGTGGGTTGTGCTGACAGTTAATATCCTTCTTTTTAGAATATGGTTCTGTGGTACCTGGAATCGATTACAGGGGGACGACAGGCGACGCTCCTCACAGGAAACTGCTGCATTCCCTGGGGCCTCTTACAATCACTGCCTGAAAACTGCTGAGCACACAGAGCCGCACGGAAACAGAGCATCTCCTCTCTCTCCAGGACGGAGCAGGCCACGCAAACCAGACCTCAGAAAGACGAAAGCTACAACAACAAACGCATTTGAATTACATTTGGATCTTTTATCTTCTTCCAGCTGACAGCGTCGAGTTTGCAGCACTTGCAGCATTTGCATTGATCTAAACTAATTAGGAAAAACATAATGCTTTCAAGAGTCATTCATCATGAGCTCTGTTGTGCTGGGGAAGCTGCTTTGAAACTGTAACGAGTCAGGCTACTCACAGTCTGAAGCAGTTAAACAGGTCAAGCTAGCATTTGAGTAATTAGTTATCAACACTACATGCTACTAACAAACAGTCTATTTGGTATTCATAGGTATTCATAGGGGAGACACCTATTGAGGAAGAGTTTAAAACATGCTGCTGCAAATAATTTGCTACAAAAATGATGTAAAATGCTGCACAGGGACTCAAATTAATAAATCAGACTTTCCAATGCTACAGAAAAGAAAGAAGCTTATTAGAGCATTTGATTACCTGAAAAGCTAAGGATTCAAAACGTTTAAGCATAAAGTTACATCTATTTAAATTGGAAATATTAACAGACTGCTACAAAAAAAAAAAAGATATAGATATACATACATATATATATATACATATACATATATATATATAGGTATTTTTTTAATTATATATATTTGGCAGCATGTGCCAAACTCTAAAGGCAGATATTTCCGCTTTAAATAGCTTTTTACAGCATACTTTTAGTTATATTCTCCCTGACACAGTTTTACAGTTTTGCAAAGAAAAAAAAGCAGAGAGCCCTTGAGGCACATTAGGCCCACACAGAACCTGCACCCACAGAAACTCATCAGATTTCCACACGATTCAAACCATTCACAAACTCGCATACTGTACATCCCTCACTCCTTATTTGCTTATTAACTATTTTGAATATAATCTGAATATTCTTTCAGCTGCCAATATGATTAGTGCGCTCAGCTACATTTAACACATTTTCCATGTTAAGATGCATTCTGTAACATCTTGTCTAAACATTGGTATGTAACCAACTAAAATTATTATTGCTACTAACTTTGCCACATTTTCCAGAGGTGTGACTGCAGCTGCTCTAAAAATAGTGCCACTGTTCCAATAATAAGCTACTTTTTACAGCAAGAATATTATAAAATGTTGCATCACTGTCTTTGTCACACTGTATTCCACACAGTCTTAGAGTACAGCAAACACATTCTCTCCACAACCATGTAACAATTTGATTCTGATTTGGATTAGTTAATCCTTTGGTTAATGTAAAGAACTATTCAAAAACTAAAGTATTTGCACAGTCTTTTTAAAGCAAAATATTTAATTACATACAAAAAACTAAATTTATATAATTTAGAGTGTAAATGTATCTCTTCAAACTTAAGTTGAAACAATTAAATGATATTGCATGGCTAAACATGAAATATATTGCCCCTTAAATAGTTTCAGTTAAAAAAAAAACAGTAATGGTAACACATCACATTATTGATTTGAGAAAAAGATTATTATTGTTATTGACAATATTAAAGCAAATTACTTGATTTTGTTGAACAAAACTGCATTGTCACATTTAATTTTATATATTTCATATAGTCTTTAGCAAAAAAAAAATATATATATATATAAATAAATATATATATTTTTTTCATATATATTTTTAATACTGCATAAGCATGTTTTTTAGTTTTTGTATGATATATATACGGATTAGCATGTAGCTTGACAGACTACATTTCTACATTTTTAAAAAGACATTCATTGACAAAAGTGCTTGTGTCAAATATTCAAGCAGTCCCTTCATAAAACTTTGGGTTTCTTACTGACCTTTAACCTTTTGCACTCCATTCGGACACCAAAGCAGCTCAAAGAAAACCTGGAAAATATTAACACAAGGGAACAAATCAAAAATGACTCCAAAGAAGGAGTCCTAATAAAAGGTCATAACTCTTCTGCCCTCTCGTCTTTATTGATCGTATTGAGGCGTCTCCTGAATTAATCATATTCAGATTAACTCAGTCTGACTGGAGGTTTGTAGGCCAGTAGATTAGCCACATATATCTTCATCAAACAGTCATCTTATAAGTCAATAAAAGTGACTAATGAGACACTCACGAAATGACACCAGCGTTTTAATTCCCCCACTCATTCCTCTGAATATCCAATTATCTGTTATACTAGAACAAGTTCACGTTATCTTGACAAATGCATCTCTTTTAGGCTCTGAACTGATCAATACGCAGAAATCAGATGATTTGCATTGAAATCAGGCAATGAAGATCCTCTCGGTCCGCAGGTGGATTCATCTCTCCCTCTGTGACAAGGGCGCCATCAATTACAGGAATCACAGTGAATTTATTCCCTCGCCGTGCCTTCACTCGCAGAGTCGCTATTGATTAGAAGCAAAATGGAGACATTCAATTATGGGTAATTGGGTTTGATTAACATATGCAGTACAGGTTTGAGCTCCACAGGGACGAGTCGTATACAAGAGCAACGCCACGGTGGTTGATGTGACGCTCACATGAGAGACTTCTGACCTGAGCGGTACATTGATCAAACACACATCCACTACTGTGGGACTCGCTCAAGGTTGAACTTGAACTTGAAGAATATGCTGCGCCCAACATGAAAACCTGAAGATGGATGTGAACAGGATCAGGCCAGTGTGTTTGAAGTTACACTCAACACAAACTCAAGGGTTTTAAACCTTCACAGTCTAAGCTTTCTAGAAAATCAGGGCTTTTCAAACTTTTTTGATGGCATGGTTCCCTGAAGATGATGATACCCTTGTAAAGCACCCACTTTCTAAAATATAAAAGCACCTCCATATATTCTCTTTACACAAAGACTCATTTTCTCTGTCCGAAAAACAGTAAGTTTTGGTAAAATTTCAAAAATTCCAATTCTTGATTTAAGAATATTTAGATCAGTATTAAATATTTTGTTTTAATTTAAATTTGGAAGTTTTATTAAATTTAAAATTATTATTATAAATGTCTATATAGTTATTAATGTTTATTTCAGTTTTAGTTATTGAGAAATATTGCTCTGGCAACCAGCTGTTTTTTAATTATTATTATTTTTATTTTTTTTACAAAATTAAGTCAGTATTGTCAGGATAATATTAAATATGAAAATATTATACACACTATTATTAAAAATTCTGGGTTCAATAAGATTTTTCTTATTCATAAATAAAGTTAACTAGTAATGCTGGGTTAGATATTTGCACTGTAAAATAAGAGAAATGTTTTTTTTTTTTGCTGTATTGTGATTGATCTCAGATCCACTGTCTCATGGCTTAATGGTCCCGTTTCTCTCTCTGTAACAGTGTTTTTTCAGGTGATTCCAGTCAGCAAATTTCACCACAGATGCTGAGAGACGGTGGATGTATATTTCAGCAGCTCATTGGCTGGACATGAAGCAACTTACACAAGGACACCACACTCAGGACACCCACACACACACACACACACAGTCAGTCGATTATGGGAAACAGATCTTGGCTGTTGACTCTCATTTGTCAGATGGGTTTCGCCTGGAGCCCATGAAAGGACAACACGCATGTTCACGTGTGTTCCTATGTACATCTGCTGGGAGAAAAGGATGAAGGAATGGAGGAAGGAATTTAAACTACATCGCTGCACATCCCAATTCATAACATTCAACATTCTACCAACAGCCACCTTATATATAGAAACCAATGATGATAAAAAAAGCTAAATTCAGCAGGATAATGATAATTGTGTTCTGTAAATTTGCTTTATATAGTAGCTGAACTGAATTAGTTTCATAACTGTTGAAATTTGTGACATTGATGTTATTTAAAAAATCGAATCAACATTCAGCTGAACTGAACTGAATAATGACACTATTGCCTTCTGTAAAGCTGTTTTACAGCTAAAATTAAATTTGCTTCCTTTTCTTCAGATTTTGGGATTATAACATTATCACTAAAAGGAGAATCACTTGCTGCTCATTAACACTTTACTTGAAGCCTTTATATATAATTAATTATAAAAGTATTTTCAATGTATTTATTATGCCTTTAATTCACATTACAATGCATTGTATAATCTTATTAATACATGTAACTACATTTATAAGGCTTTATATATTCTTAATACTTATTTATTCATTGTTACACCTTAAAAAAAGTTTTTTTGTACAGAAAATGTAATGCATAACACTTTCAGATGAAACAAGGAATCTGGATATAATGCATTTTAACTTTGGTTACAATTATTTGTGAAAATATTTAATGCATTATAATGTATATTGTGAAGAATGTATTATAAGCTACCAGTTTGGATTTTTTTTGCTCTGCAAGGTACGTTTATTTAAACAAAAATACAGTAAAACAGTACTAGTGTGAAATATTGCAACTAGTTAAAGTTAACAGTTTCTTTTTTTTATTGTAACATTTAAAAATGTAATTTATTTCTGTGATATTTTCAGCACCACTATTACTCCAGTCTTCAGTGTCACATGATCCTTCAGAAATCATTCTAATATGCTGATTTACTGCACAAGAAACATTTCTGATTATTATCAATGTCGAAAAAAGAATTATTTTTATGAAACTGCAATACATTTTTTAATGTATTTTTTAAATATAAAATCATACTTGCATCCTTGCTGAAGCTGCAATACATTTTTTAATGTATTTTTTAAATATAAAATCATACTTGCATCCTTGCTGAAGCTTCTTAAAAATCTTTCTTACCCATACTTTTGAATAATGCTGTATCATGCTTTAAATGTAAAATTTAATTGCATTTATCATGTGTTCCCGGGGAATCAAACCCCCAACCTTGCACTTGATAGCAAAATGCTCTACCAATTGAGCTACAGGAACACTACAACGTTATTATCAACATTTATACTAATAAGATTAATAATAATGTTTCACAAGCATCCAATCATCTTTTTGATGAAACTAATGCATGTTTGGTGGTATGAAATTACTTTACGGTGGTAAAATAGGATGCGAATGCTGTTTCATGTTGAATTTAATTAAAAAGACTCTAAGTACAACTTGGTTTCTCTGTCTCTATCTCTTTAATTCAGCTTTATTCTCTGATCTGAGTGATTAGGCATTGTAACAGTGCTGAGCAGGAGTGTTCCTCTGTGAAATATTAAAGAGGGAGTCTGAGCTACGCCTGATGAATCCTGCAGTTGTGCTGCTCTGTAATGAGCGCTGGAGAGCCCACAGGAAGAGTCTTCCAGCGTAGGCCACCATCTCTCAGGAAACGCTTAAGATTTGATGAGATTGTGAGAGCAGACTGTAAAATACAGTCCAAACTTCTTTAAGCTCTGCCTGCAGCTGCATGCCAGCTGTTTCATTATTCACACTGAAATAACAGGCGCTTTACATCTACTGAACCTGTACACTGTTTGCTTGAGTCAGTCGTGCAGCAGTGCAGCAGAAATGAGCCCAAGTGGCACAATGTTTTCCAGTGAATACTAGTCTGCTACTTAGTGCATACTGCACAGTACATGTTGCTATAATCCATGCGTTTGCGGTTTTCTTTTGTATTGATGTTCACTGACCCAAATAAACAAAAAAATAATTGTATAATACACTACAAAAAAAAAAAAAAGTTTCTTGCATATTTACATATGTAAAAAAGTTTATTCATCAAACTATGCGTTAAAGTGCCCCATTAAGTGATTTTTAAGTTTGCTAATATTGTTTTATGAGTCTCTTAAAACAGGTTGACATGCATGCATGTCAAAAAATTTTTAGTTTTCTCAAAAAAGATATAATTTTACCTAATTTCTAAATTATTCCTAAACGACTCGTGCAAAGAAGTTCAAAGAATCAGTTTCTCTAAAGCTCTCCTTTCCGTGAGCCCTCACTGCTGTGATTGGTCAGATGGCACAGTCCTTTGTGATTGGTCCAGAGCCGTAGAGCTTGGCTCTGGATTTGTCTACAGTGTACATCTCGTGTCGGAAACGAAACGCCCATTGCCATTATGGAATGACAGCCTTGGAGACTTGTTAAAACATAAATAAAATGTTTTATTGATTGTGACTTACCAGCTGGAGTCTGATGATGAAATGATTGAACTGGCTGATCGACAAGAGAGTGATTCACAAGCACAACTGGAATATGACGTTTCTCAGTGGTAAGTGTCAAATCTTGACAAGTGGTAATTATAAGATGTGATAAAAAAAAAGTACTCTCACAGCATAGGATACAGCATCTTCTCGACATGATGTTAACCACATGGAAATTCAACTGTTTGTGGGCAGGCAAGTTGGCGACGTAGAACGTGTGCAGACATTATGCAAATGTGTTACTTCATGACGTAGAGCCGTAACAGAATAAGATTCACATTTCTGACAACTTGTTTAGGCGATTGCAAAAAAATTTTTTTATAGAAAATAACTTAATTTATCATGCACTGTTGGCTTCACAACCTCGCTTATAGTTTATGTTCACATACAGCTACATGACACACTACATGAAAGGTAATATTCAAAAAGGCGTAATGGGACACTAAGATTTTTTAATAATTCATCTATTTTTAATAGATTTTAATAGAATAAATTGTTTCTATTCAATGGTCACAATGAATTCATTTTTTTAATTGTTTATTTCTATAGCTGACAATTTTATGATGCATTGTATTAAATAAACAAACAAACCAAATGCTGCTCAGTTACCTCAGATAAAATAATAAAAATCAAATAAATGTTAAAAAAAATTAAAAAATTTAGGAACATTTTTGTTGATTTTTTTACCCTGGAAATGGGGTGTCTGAATAAGACGGGTGGATTGTGGGGACAGTCCTGTTATTCATTTATTCTAGTATACATTCTAGCATTTTAGAACATTGTATACAAAAGCCAAACAATCCGTATTACTTTAAATTATGCAATGTTAATATTTATATATAAATATATATAGAAGCTGCACAGTGTCATTCACACAAAAACTAAACACCATCATGGTGACACTCATAAAACTGAGATATGCAATAAACATTCATTTAACATCATAAGATGTTATATATAACCCTAATAAACATAAGTGATAAGTTAAAAATTTTAACTGATAAGTTAAAACAACAACAGCAAAGAAAAAAAGCATCAAATTTGAATTTATGGTTTTTCCTCGTAAATTATACAGTCTTTTTCACAAAAATTTTATTTTACCGTAAAATTGTCTGAAATGTCGAAATGTCTAATATAGTTTTTCATAGTATATAGTAGGGGAACCGGGAGCAGATTTTACTGTAGCATTTTCACAGTTTTTTACAGTGTGAGTAGTGATGAGTAGTGTGTACTGATGTCTACATCAATACAATAAAGACTCCAACGTGCAAAAAATGAATGTCCGTATACAATACTGCAAAACTAGTATAGTACTCCAATGATTCCCAGTGACCCCACACATCATCATATGGTTTGTTCCTATTGCATCTGTAAGAAACACACAGCAGAAGTGCAGTGATGCAGCACGTTTAACAGGCTGATGCTTCATTTTCTCACACAGAATATGGAGATGAGAGACTCAAGTCCGCTTGAGTGTTTCATGTTTCAGCTTGGGTTGAAACATTAGCTGGGAGACGAACCCTAGAGAGGGAGATTTCATACAGCTGCATGCTGAACACATTCATCAAACAATGCATGCAGACGGGAAAACACACACACACACACACACACACCTCTGCCTACCTGAGAGTCTGTCCTGCACAAGGACAGGTCATCTGAGAGAGAAAACAGCAGTTAAAACACACACAAGAAAATCTAGTGACACCAAAACCCACTAGACTAAGCCAGGTTGGGAAACTAGACCCGTTTAAGTTTTTTGAGATTTGGGTTTATTAGCTCTTTATAACTAATGGAAAGAAAACATCCAAAGTATACTTTTAAATGTTTATTTTACTGCACTGTATCTATTTGCATCTGTACATTTAAATTACAATGCAACTTTAAAGGCCATTTTTTCAAAATGAGTTTTCTCCTCATTCTTCAGCATCACTTAGATACATTAAAAAATTACAATGTTATTCCTATCTATATTCTGAAGGTTTTTATAGAATGATTTGTTCATATGACATTTGCCTGATTTTATACAATACAGTTATTTATATAGCACATTTAAAACAACTGAAGTCAACCAAAGTGCTGCACAGAGAATGCAAAACAAGTCAACAACTTAATAAACAATCAAACACAATATATTATACAGAATTTTATTCCTAAAAACAGTGAAAATATTTTACTGAATAATTAGTAAGTGAAATAATTGATTTTATTAATGCTTTAGTTTTTTTTTTTTTTTTTGTCTGTTGAAAGTAATTTCTGATTTATGGAGTGATAAAGCCTTAATTTTTGTCAACAAAATTAAATATTTCATATTTATCTTCTAAAACTGGCAAATTATTGATTATTTAATTTGCGTTATTTAAAAATGTAAACAGCATTTGAGAACACTCACAAAACTTAGAATACAAAAATGTTTGCAATTCCTGATGACAAGATGAATCTGGGAAATGTGGTGATATTTATTATATTTTTCATATGTAAAAAAGTTTATTCATCAAACTATGCGTTAAAGTGCCCCATTAAGTGATTTTTAAGTTTGCTAATATTGTTTTATGAGTCTCTTAAAACAGGTTGACATGCATGCATGTCAAAAATTTTTTAGTTTTCTCAAAAAAGATATAATTTTACCTAATTTCTAAATTATTCCTAAACGACTCGTGCAAAGAAGTTCAAAGAATCAGTTTCTCTAAAGCTCTCCTTTCCGTGAGCCCTCACTGCTGTGATTGGTCAGATGGCACAGTCCTTTGTGATTGGTCCAGAGCCGTAGAGCTTGGCTCTGGATTTGTCTACAGTGTACATCTCGTGTCGGAAACGAAACGCCCATTGCCATTGGGACAATGGCAATGGGCATGCCGGGACATGCTTTTACATCAATGAACGGTGGTGTACAGATGTAACTGTATTAAAGAAGATGTGCTGTCCTGATCTAGAAACGCAGTTTATCAACTGCAAGCCGTTCTATTCGCCGCGGGAGTTTCACTCGTTCATTCTGGTTAGTGTTTACATCCCTCCTCAAGCGCAAGTAAGTCTGGCTTTACAGAAACTCGCTGATCAGATCACAGACACAGAACAACAACACCCGGACTCTGTTTTAATCATTCTTGGGGACTTTAATAAAGCCAATCTCTCCCATGAACTGCCAAAATACAGACAGCATGTTACCTGTCCCACCAGAGACAGTAATATACTGGATCACTGTTACACCACAATAAAGGATGCATATCACTCTGTTCCACGAGCAGCTTTGGGACGTTCTGATCACTGTCTGGTTCATCTTATACCGACCTACAAGCAGAAACTTAAATCTGCTAAACCTGTAGTAAAGACTGTGAAGAGATGGACCAGCGAAACAGAGCAGGATTTACAATCTTGTTTTGACATCACAGACTGGAGCGTTTTTGAAGCTGCTACCACCGATCTGGACGAACTCACAGAGACCGTAACATCCTATATTAGTTTCTGTGAGGATATATGCATTCCTACCAGGACTTATTTAACATTCAACAATGATAAGCCATGGTTTACAGTAAAACTCAGACACCTTCGTCAGGCCAAAGAGGATGCCTACAGAAATGGGGACAGGGTCTTGTACAATCAGGCCAGGAACACACTGAACAAAGAGATTAGAGCGGCTAAAAAGACCTACGCTAAAAAGTTGGAAGACCAGTTTACTTCCAACGACTCTACTTCAGTTTGGAGAGGACTGAGAGCCATCACAAACTACAAGACACCATCCCCTTGCACTGAGGCTAATCAACGACTTGCTAACGACCTGAATGAGTTTTATAGTAGATTTGAAACCCCCAACACCCACTCTGACCATCTCCCTGCACAACCATTAACACCTCCTGCAATCCCCCTCTCCATACCTCCTGCAATTCAAATCTGTGAAGATGATGTGCGCCAGGTCTTCAAGAAAAACAAAAGAAGAAAAGCACCAGGCCCAGATGGCGTTACACCAGCCTGTCTGAAAACCTGTGCTGACCAGCTGGCCCCCATCTTTTCACAGATCTTCAACAGATCTCTGGAGTTGTGTGAAGTGCCTTCCTGCTTCAAACGCTCAACCATAATCCCCATTCCAAAGAAACCCAAGATAACAGGACTTAACGACTACAGACCTGTGGCTCTAACGTCTGTCGTCATGAAGTCGTTTGAAAAACTGGTTCTGGCTTATCTGAAGGACATCACTGGACCCTTACTAGACCCCCTGCAGTTTGCGTACCGAGCAAACAGGTCCGTGGATGATGCAATCAACATGGCATTGCACTTCATCCTGCAACATCTGGACAAAACAGGGACTTATGTGAGGATCCTGTTTGTGGACTTTAGTTCGGCTTTCAACACCATCATCCCAACAACCCTCCAGACCAAACTGACCCAGCTCTCTGTTCCTAGCTCTATCTGTCAGTGGATCACCAGCTTTCTGACAGATAGGCAACAGTTAGTGAGACTGGGGAAATTCATGTCAAACAGCTGCTCCACCAACACTGGTGCCCCTCAGGGATGTGTTCTCTCCCCTCTGCTCTTCTCCCTGTACACCAACGACTGCACCTCTAAAGACCCCTCTGTCAAGCTCCTGAAGTTTGCAGACGACACTACAGTCATCGGCCTCATCCAGGACGGTGACGAGTCTGCTTACAGACAGGAGGTTGAGCAGCTGGCTGTCTGGTGCAGTCTTAACAACCTGGAGCTGAACACGCTCAAAACAGTGGAGATGACTGTGGACTTTAGGAGAAACCCCCCTGCACTTTCCCCACTCACCATCATGAACAGCACTGTGACTGCAGTGGAGTCATTCAGATTCCTGGGAACCACCATCTCTCAGGACCTGAAGTGGGACAATCACATTGGCTCCATTGTGAAAAAAGCCCAACAAAGGTTGTACTTCCTTCGCCAGCTGAGGAAGTTTAACCTGCCACAGGAGCTGCTGAAACAGTTCTACTCAGCCGTCATTGAGTCAGTCCTGTGTACTTCAATTACTGTCTGGTTTGGTTCAGCTACAAAATCAGATATCAGAAGACTACAGAGAACTGTTCGGACTGCTGAAAGGATTATTGGTGCTCCCCTGCCCACCCTCCAAGAACTGTACACATCCAGAGTGAGGAAAAGGACTCAGAAAATCACTCTGGATCCCTCACATCCAAGTCACCCCATCTTTGAACTTTTGCCATCTGGCCGGCGCCTCAGAGCCGCAAATACAAGAACAGCAAGGCACAAGAATAGTTTCTTCCCCCAGGCAATCTACCTCATGAACAGTTAAATGTTTCCCACTTAAACTTATGCAAAAATGTGCAATATCCTTATATTTATTTGTTACCCCTCCATCCTAGAACATTCCTGCATCTCACTCAATCCTATTCCATTATCATTTATAGCACAATTGTTTATACACTTATTTATTTGCCAATTTGTAAATCTCCTGTAAATTTTTTTTTTTTTTTTTTTTTTTTTTTTTTTTTGTCTGTGTGTTGTAGTCTCTGTTTACTGGAAGCTTATGTCACTAAAACAAATTCCTTGTATGCGCAAGCATACTTGGCAATAAAGCTCTTTCTGATTCTGATTCTGATTCTGATTCTGATTCTGATTATGGAATGACAGCCTTGGAGACTTGTTAAAACATAAATAAAATGTTTTATTGATTGTGACTTACCAGCTGGAGTCTGATGATGAAATGATTGAACTGGCTGATCGACAAGAGAGTGATTCACAAGCACAACTGGAATATGACGTTTCTCAGTGGTAAGTGTCAAATCTTGACAAGTGGTAATTATAAGATGTGATAAAAAAAAAGTACTCTCACAGCATAGGATACAGCATCTTCTCGACATGATGTTAACCACATGGAAATTCAACTGTTTGTGGGCAGGCAAGTTGGCGACGTAGAACGTGTGCAGACATTATGCAAATGTGTTACTTCATGACGTAGAGCCGTAACAGAATAAGATTCACATTTCTGACAACTTGTTTAGGCGATTGCAAAAAATTTTTTTTATAGAAAATAACTTAATTTATCATGCACTGTTGGCTTCACAACCTCGCTTATAGTTTATGTTCACATACAGCTACATGACACACTACATGAAAGGTAATATTCAAAAAGGCGTAATGGGACACTAAGATTTTTTAATAATTCATCTATTTTTAATAGATTTTAATAGAATAAATTGTTTCTATTCAATGGTCACAATGAATTCATTTTTTTAATTGTTTATTTCTATAGCTGACAATTTTATGATGCATTGTATTAAATAAACAAACAAACCAAATGCTGCTCAGTTACCTCAGATAAAATAATAAAAATCAAATAAATGTTAAAAAAAATTAAAAAATTTAGGAACATTTTTGTTGATTTTTTTACCCTGGAAATGGGGTGTCTGAATAAGACGGGTGGATTGTGGGGACAGTCCTGTTATTCATTTATTCTAGTATACATTCTAGCATTTTAGAACATTGTATACAAAAGCCAAACAATCCGTATTACTTTAAATTATGCAATATTAATATTTATATATAAATATATATAGAAGCTGCACAGTGTCATTCACACAAAAACTAAACACCATCATGGTGACACTCATAAAACTGAGATATGCAATAAACATTCATTTAACATCATAAGATGTTATATATAACCCTAATAAACATAAGTGATAAGTTAAACATTTTAACTGATAAGTTAAAACAACAACAGCAAAGAAAAAAAGCATCAAATTTGAATTTATGGTTTTTCCTCGTAAATTATACAGTCTTTTTCACAAAAATTTTATTTTACCATAAAATTGTCTGAAATGTCGAAATGTCTAATATAGTTTTTCATAGTATATAGTAGGGGAACCGGGAGCAGATTTTACTGTAGCATTTTCACAGTTTTTTACAGTGTGAGTAGTGATGAGTAGTGTGTACTGATGTCTACATCAATACAATAAAGACTCCAACGTGCAAAAAATGAATGTCCGTATACAATACTGCAAAACTAGTATAGTACTCCAATGATTCCCAGTGACCCCACACATCATCATATGGTTTGTTCCTATTGCATCTGTAAGAAACACACAGCAGAAGTGCAGTGATGCAGCACGTTTAACAGGCTGATGCTTCATTTTCTCACACAGAATATGGAGATGAGAGACTCAAGTCCGCTTGAGTGTTTCATGTTTCAGCTTGGGTTGAAACAGTAGCTGGGAGACGAACCCTAGAGAGGGAGATTTCATACAGCTGCATGCTGAACACATTCATCAAACAATGCATGCAGACGGGAAAACACACACACACACACACACACACACCTCTGCCTACCTGAGAGTCTGTCCTGCACAAGGACAGGTCATCTGAGAGAGAAAACAGCAGTTAAAACACACACAAGAAAATCTAGTGACACCAAAACCCACTAGACTAAGCCAGGTTGGGAAACTAGACCCGTTTAAGTTTTTTGAGATTTGGGTTTATTAGCTCTTTATAACTAATGGAAAGAAAACATCCAAAGTATACTTTTAAATGTTTATTTTACTGCACTGTATCTATTTGCATCTGTACATTTAAATTACAATGCAACTTTAAAGGCCATTTTTTCAAAATGAGTTTTCTCCTCATTCTTCAGCATCACTTAGATACATTAAAAAATTACAATGTTATTCCTATCTATATTCTGAAGGTTTTTATAGAATGATTTGTTCATATGACATTTGCCTGATTTTATACAATACAGTTATTTATATAGCACATTTAAAACAACTGAAGTCAACCAAAGTGCTGCACAGAGAATGCAAAACAAGTCAACAACTTAATAAACAATCAAACACAATATATTATACAGAATTTTATTCCTAAAAACAGTGAAAATATTTTACTGAATAATTAGTAAGTGAAATAATTGATTTTATTAATGCTTTAGTTTTTTTTTTTTTTTTGTCTGTTGAAAGTATTTTCTGATTTATGGAGTGATAAAGCCTTAATTTTTGTCAACAAAATTAAATATTTCATATTTATCTTCTAAAACTGGCAAATTATTGATTATTTAATTTGCGTTATTTAAAAATGTAAACAGCATTTGAGAACACTCACAAAACTTAGAATACAAAAATGTTTGCAATTCCTGATGACAAGATGAATCTGGGAAATGTGGTGATATTTATTATATTTTTGACTATAGTCTCGTAAGCAATATCTTTACATGGTATAGATGTAATTATTCATTCAATGCTGAGAGTTAAAGTTTAAAATAATTTAAAATGATTTAAAGGGACTATTTTACTCATTAATTGGGACTTCTGTGTATTTAAGAGCACTACATAATTAACTCAGTATTATTCCAACTTTAAACTCTATTTGAATAAAGAGTGAATTGCTGTCTCGTGAGGCTTTGCCATCTATGCAGTTCCCACTGTAGGCAACAGACAGCAAAGCGGTTTTGGATCTGAGCCTCGGTTTCTCTCCATGAGGCCAAACTCATGCAGAGTAAAATCTTCACTCTCTCCAGGAATGCTTCAGGTGATCTTTCTTACAAAGAACTGCGACGAAGCCTCATCTGTGAGCATGTTTATACATTTGAAACCATGCAAGATAATTTCTCTCAAAAAGTCATGTCAGATGTTGCTCTTAAAAAAATTGTAGGGGAAAAAAATGGACAAAAAAAGCAATTTAACAATTTAAACAACTGTTTAGATATAATGAGTGAATTCCTTAAAACCTCAAAGTAATAATACTTTTTAGACAATTAAATCTCGTATATTTAAACAAAAACAAACATATAAACAAATAAATCACAATAAAAAAATAATAATCCAGGTCACATTAACCAGAGTAAAAACAACACACTATTTTAATTAGTAGAAATAAATATTAACATAACATTTATTTGGAAGAGATTGGATGATTCAATTATGCCAAATAATAACAATACATGTATTTATACAATTACAATAAATTATTCAGTAATGCATGTATAATAATTAAAAAAAAAAAAAGAACAAAGATTTGACTGTAATAATTGAAGTTTAAACTAAGATCTTTGACATCTCGATCTAGCCAAATCTGAGCAAAGTCTGAAACATTGCTGAGATCTCTTCTGAAACTCATGAGATTACTGGGGTCTTTTTTCAGAAGAAACATCTGGAGACTTCAGCAAAAGTCTCCATTTAATCTCACTGCTGTCTCAGCAGCACGAACGCAGTTCCCCGCGCTCAGCTGACTCTGACAAAGTCACTGCTGCACAATGCATCATGGGAGCGTGTGGTCACAGCGCAGATGACCCAGAATATTTTCTGCTGACATTCCTCGGAGGTGAGCAAATTTGTGTGCAAGCTAAAACTGGGTTACATAACATCATCCTAATATAGTCATGCAGGTAAGGCTGCTGAATGACTTCTACACAGCACAGAACTGCTCATTTCTCAAAAACACAATCACTGCAATAAAATAAAATAAAATAAAAACCTCCATCGAGATATTGGCCTGTTAGCGCTTCAGGAAATAGTGGATTTATTTCAAACGTGTTTGTATGGTGCAGGTGTCCTGTTCTGTCATAGAAGTCTATGGCCTTGTTCAAAATGAAAACATTTTTGCATATCCAAAAATAACCAAGATGGGATTTTGTAAGTCAGAACAGAAAAAAAAACAAAGAAGGAAATCAGATTATTTCTTTTTTCAATATGATTCAAACCACCTATGGAAATGCTATACAGATTATTCATCCATATTGAGTTCACAATGATTCAAATGGGACTCTTTTACTATTTTAGTAAATATTTGAGTCCAACGCAAAAAAAAAACAATATTATAAAAACAGGGTACAAATGTACTGTATTAAACTGAAGAAACTTTTCATATTTAAATTTGTATTTAGAATTTTACATTGCATTACATGCGTTTTATTGTTAACAGAAATGTGTCTGAAATTAATCGATGATGTCCTGACAGAACTACATTCTTTGGTTTGAAATGTGATTCCAATCGGATATTTACAGATGCGTCTCATTCTGGACGCCGTGGGTGCTTAAAACATGACACCCCACACAACGATAGCATCAAAACCGGTGAAGGAAATGCCTGAAGTATTCATACAGTATTCAAACAAAGCCAAAGCCGGATGTGACTACAGCACAGGACTGTATATACCAGTCTCCTCCTCTGATTTGATCACTGCAGTCTGAACATAAACTATGAATCACATTAGAGGTGCACAAAGCAAGTTTGTTCAGTGTTAAAATATCAGTGGATCCCACTTTAATATGAAAGTCTGTTTTCACTTCATGGTGGGTAGGTAAGTAAGTAAGTACTTTCTAAACATTTAGCAGTCCAATAATTTTAACCTTCAAATCAGAATTAGGGGTATAATTGTGTCATGAAAATTGGCTGGGAATTGAGCAAATAGTTCAGGCTCAGATAAAGACATGAATCATGTGTTTGTGGCAGTTTTTCTCTGATTAAGGGAAAATACAAGACTTCTTCACCTTACAAATGGTAAGCCTTACAAATATGCTACAAAATGTATCATATTTTGTTTGCATAGTGCTACAAATGTATAGTGTATTCCGAACCGCTTGTGCATGAGAAATCAAGATTAGATCATGTTAAAATCATCTATTTAATAAATGGAGATTTGCAGTTAAAATCAACTAATGTGCCATAGGTAAAAAAAAAAAAACCTGTGGTCAGATAAAAATATGCAGACATGCAGACCATGGGTCCCACAAGTGCATTCAAACAGGCCAGCAGAACTGTTGAAAGAGCAATAAATGTTTCAAGAGCAAGAGCTTTTAAAAACACATCCAATAGCACTGGAACTTAACTTAATAATTATTTAAAAGCTTGTGTACATGAGTGTGTTGTTGCCACCATTTAGAGTTTGCGTGTGTGTGTGTGTGTGTGTGTGTGTGTGTGTGTGAGAGAGAGAGAGAGAGAGAGAGAGAGAGGGAAAGAGCAATTGCAGTCTAATTGAATAGGACAGATACATGCACAGAAGAACAATTCCCCTCCTCCAATCCCATCAGCCCCGAGCATCATTACACACATGCCGTGTTCAGTAGGGAAAGACGGCTGTTGTAATTTCCATTCAGCGAGACTGAAAAAAGGCATCGGTGTGGCTCTGAAGCTGAGAAAATGCTTAATCAAAGCTCTATTGGTGTTTGCTGGTTTTCTAGAGCTGTTGCATGCATTAAATTTACTTTTTGTATTGATTATTGTAGAATTGTGGATAAATTTAATGGTACATTTAACACAAACAGCCAGAGAACGGGGGGCTCATTTATAAGATGCATTTAGAACTCTATTTCTTTTTTCAAACTGGAAAAAATCAGGATTTATAACGGCAAAATCTGACGTGGAAATGTGTACGCCAACTGAAAAGCATGTGTACAAACCTTTTGTACTCGTAGCATATGAGACACCAATGTTTCAGGAGTTTAGTACGGTGGCCGAGAGAGCTCAACACGCTGCAACTTAAGAAAACACATGCAAATTGAAAAAACACCAGCAAATGAAGAAAACATCTTCATCAGTTTGACAACACAAGTGTTGCAAATACTCACAACACATGCATATATCGAAACGCGCTGCAAATCATCACAACACATGCACATTAAGAAACAATTAATGAAGCATTGCAACTTTATTTTCATTAACCTTGAAATTATATGTAGCTGAGGATATTAAAGTTAGCCATCTTAAATAACGTTTTACATTTAATCATGTAATTATTCAGCTTATTTAGGCTAATAATATCCAAAAGATAAAGGAATCGTGCAATCAGGGTGTTTAAGAAAAAAAAACTCACCTTTCAGTTCACAAACAACTCCACTGACCAGTAGCCACTGCACGGTAAGCAAATCCCAGCCGGGTCCAACACTTTTTGGGGTCTTTTGGGGGCTATTTGCAGCTAGTTTGTTAATTTGCATGTGTTGTGAGGATATGCAGCGCATTTCGTTAATGCATGTGTTTTGAGGATTTGCAGTGTTTCTCAGAGGTGGAAAGAGTACAAAAATATTCTACTCAAGTAAAAGTACCATTACATTAATGAAATTTTACTTAAGTACAAGTAAAAGTACCAGTCTAAAAATCAACTCAAGTAAAAGTAAAAAGTAACTCATTTAAAATTTACTCAGAGTAAAAATTACTTAGTTACATTTTAATAGTGGGAGGGAGTCAAAAATGGGACAGGCCAAGGGTGTCAAACTCAGTTCCTGGAGGGCCACAGTCCTGCACAGTTTAGATATAACCCTAATTAAACACACCTGATCCAGCTAATCTAATCATTTAGGTTTATTTGAAAACTACATGATATGTGTGCGGGAGCAGGGTTAGAACTAAACTCTGCAGGGCTATCGCCCTCCAGGAACTGAGTTTGACACCCCTGGGATAGGTCTATTAATCTCAAACTAGTTGTTTTTAATTAAAGGAATCAGTTATTTAGAATAATAAAACATTTGGGCTGTTACCAGGCAAATCAGTATCAACAAACTCATCTTTTAATGCAGAGGAAATGCAGAAGATTCATTGGAAGTGGCATTTAGATGTATTACACTGTTTAGTGCAGGACAAGAATGCATTTAACCTGCAGTTACAAATGCATGAATAATGTTTTGATATACAAGACATAAAATGTTGAACACTCATTTGAAATGATAAGAAATTCATTATTTAAAAAAAATCAAAAGATACTTTAAATGTGAAATTAAAATGGCCAGTATGTGTCAGCAAGTCACTGTTAATAAGTGAGTCATTGCGATTGAACCGAATCATTTAAACGGTTGATTCATTCAGGAACGAAACACTGTCAAGTTGCTCAGAGACGCAAAACTGTGCTTTGGTGGCTGTGTTTGGAATTATTTTCTGTTGTAGAAATAGAGCTAAAAAGGCAATATGGTGTCTAAAACGTAAGTCTCTTAATTAACTTGTTTACTGAACTGTTATATATATGTATGTATGTATATATTCATGATGATTTTTGGAGGAAAAGACGGCCTTCTTTGTGTTAATTTGATTTAATATATGAAATTATATAAATATGTGAATTTTCTGCCCCTATATCTTCAATTTTGTGATCATTCTAAATGCATTTTAAGAGACTGAATCACACAGTGAAAGAATGCACTATAAATGCGCGCGCACATCATTAAAACAAAAATTATGATATTATCACAGACGATATATATAGCACACTCCTCACTACTGTCTTTTTGGCTAATTTATGCAAAATCTCTTGCTAAAATGTCAAAGCTTCATTTTAACCACCAATGCAACGATGCAATTATTTAGCTTACCTCTACATTCTTGCGAAGGGTTGATGTCTTGTCGAGATTTTATAAGCTGCTAGTTTGGTCTTCCTAGGCAAGTACAGCTTACACTGCATAATAGAGCATACATATGGCCATGGGTTCACTTCATTTCCTTCGAGTTCAACTTCAGAATATGACGGGGTTTCGTTTTAAGCGGTGTCTGCACCACTAACGCCTGTTTTGATCGTCTGCATCTTTCTTGTGATTTTAGCGCCAGTTTGCCCTCTTACCCATTATTTACTGACGTAGTTTCCAGGGAGCGATTTTTTTTTTTTTTTTTTTTTACTCAGTAATTAATGTGTTTTAAAATGCAGCGAAGTACAATACTTTAAACAAAATATACTTAAGTAAAAGTAAAATTACAGATTAAAAAAATTACTTTAAAAAGTATTAGTACACAAAAAAGCTACTCAATTACAGTAACGCGAGTAAATGTAATTCGTTACTTTCCACCTCTGGTGTTTCTTAATTTGCATGTGTTGTGAAGGATTTGCCGCTCGTTTCGTTATATGCATGTGTTGTGAGGATTTGCAGTGCGTTTCGTTATATGCATGTGCTGTGAAGGATTTGCAGCGCGTTTCGTTATATGCATGTGTTGTGAAGGATTTGCAGCGCGTTTCGTTATATGCATGTGCTGTGAAGGATTTGCAGCGCGTTTCGTTATATGCATGTGTTGTGAAGGATTTGCAGCGTGTTTTGTTACATGCATGTGTTGTGAAGGATTTGCCGCTCGTTTCGTTATATGCATGTGTTGTGAGGATTTGCAGTGCGTTTCGTTATATGCATGTGTTGTGAAAGATTTGCCACTCGTTTCGTTATATGCATGTGTTGTGAGGATTTGCAGTGCGTTTCGTTATATGCATGTGTTGTGAAAGATTTGCCACTCGTTTCGTTATATGCATGTGTTGTGAAGGATTTGCAGCACGTTTCGATTTTTTTTTTGTTTCGCCCCTCTATTCCATGGAATAGGAAAGGCGATTTGCAAGTAATCCTAGAAAGAATATATAAAGTGGGAGATTTAATTCTTCTGGAGGAGCAGTTGGATGACAAACAGTGGGTAATGATCCATCCTTAACTTTTTAGCAAAATCTGGCTTGGATTGTGCAGACAAATAAATTTAGGTGTATTCCGTGGCATTATCATCGAAAACTGAACTAATACACTGCATCCTCAGTGGCACTTATGTCTTGATGTTCTTCTACAACTACAAAACGCCTGCATTGCTTACAAGACACTGCTGTCGCTGCAGCTGCTCGAGAGCGGAGAAAATGACAGGCAGTGTACAACTGACTGAGGGCGGAGATATGCAAATAAGGGACAATCCATTTGCAGTCGTGGGTGGGGCCTAAGGTCACAAATGCTCAGAAAATCAAAATAGCTTGATAGACTGTTTACGTTCTTTGGGGGGATTCAAAAAACCTAGTGAATGGATTTTTATCATCGTAGGGTGGCTGTGTTCACACACTGCTAAGACACACTGCATGCGTCAAGTGCAAACCTGGTAAGTTTCCAGCAATGGAAAGCAGTGGGACAGGAAAAGCTGCTGTTGAGCTCTGTTTTGAAGCAGTGAAATTGCAGCCTGGTGCTTAATCAAAGGTCTCAAGGTGTTTGTTTATTTTCTAGTGCTAGTGAGCACATTACAAAGACCATTAATTGCTTGGGCAGCCGCCCAACACTCACCGGCAGGGACACACCAACAATCCCTGCAAACATTCAGCCGATCACCATCCTCTCGCAGAGAATGAGAGAAAGGAGACAGTTAGAGTACTGCCATAGGCCTGGCCCAAGGGATCAACAGCCTGTCCTGCTCCTCATATCACACATGCGCCTGTGTTAATGCATTTACAACACATGATCAGCTGATCAGTTCCTCAGTGCCACAGTGCCATTTCTTATGAAGTAGCATTCAAGAACTGTTTTACTTTATGCTACATAAATGCATTATGATGCATTTCTAAATTAAACATTATATGCAGTAATAATTGCAAAATGTATGCTTGGTTTTATGATGATTTGAATGCATTTTCCTCCTGAATGTCCTCTTTTACCCAATCACATCCTGACAGGGATTTCTAAATTGCATAAAATTACTGGATTGTTTTGCCCTCTCTTTGGTCCTCAAACAGGTGTATTTGCATTGGATCACATTCTACATTGATTCCACCTTCTCGCACACTATGATTGGTTGATTACGTGCATTACCTGCATGCTATTGGTCAAACAACTTTTCAGTCATTCCTTTCAGCATCTATGGAAACAATAGGAAAACAAAGGCAAATTTCTGGCTCATTATTCAATTCTCAGAAAATCCATCAACTTAAGACGTGCACCTTGAATGCAGTGAAGTTGCTTTTGATAATGTATATCATAATGTACATCTAACCCTACATTGCTGTTGTTCATAATGTACATATAATCCCTACATTGCATTCCTATTTATATTCTGTACATACTCTGCTTAATACTGTATATAGCAACACTGTGTATTCTGTAAATCATAGCTTCACTTACTCTGCACTTCAAGCTAAAACTTGAAACAAAATAACTATATTTATATAAAATAAGAATAATGATAATTTAAAAATAAAATAAATAATAAAAAACAAAATTACAAAACATTTAAGTCAGAACACAAATGTGAAAATATAAAATCCAAAATATTAATAAAAGCCTCAAGACTCAAATGATTTCAGCTAAAGATGCAAGTTGTTTAAGGATGTGGAGCAAGTTTTGACATTTTGTTAAAATATTAAAAAAGAAAAACAACTATTATTTAGACGAACATGAAAATCATAATAAGAGCAGGAACGTTATTAGAGAAAACGGGGTTTACCTTGATTCATGTTGATTTTCAATATGAATGGAAATGCATAGAAATGTGAATTTAACAATATGAATTAAATTTTGTATCCAAGATGACACCTACCTACAATAAACATACAGTAGCATACTACTGTTTGAAACAGCACAGTACTAGTCAGTCTTTAAAATTAAGCTTTACTACAAAAAAAAAAAACCTTATACATATATCACACACATATATACACATTTATTTATTTATTTATTAAACGGTCATATTTCTGTTCAGTAAATGTATGAATGGCTGAAGCATAAAACATTTCTGCTGTTTCACCTCACATAATTTCTCTGCTTTTATGACAGCTGCTTTAAAATCATGGAACGAGCAAGGTTCGCTTAACTAAAATGGCCCCTTTTCTCCCACTTCTGGGTGGCAGCGAGCTGGGGAAGATAATTTGTTATTATTAGTGAAAGCAGAATTGTGTTTTTACACTGTTTTCATGTCAAATCAAACACAGAATTGCCTTTGAGGCTGACGCTGCAATAAAGATAAATTAGAAATAGATTGCAGAAACTGTCTCCATCCATAACAGTGACTTTGTTTTCATTTCATTTCGTCGGAACACTCACTAGGTTACGTTCCCTCCTACGCACTTTAGGGCAGGAGGTTCTTCCTCTTGGTACATTGTCACGCTTGCTGGGTGAGCCCTGTGGGCTTCATCAAGAGGCGCTCTGTAGAAACACTGCGTTTCGCATTAATCAGCACAGCCTCTCGCAGGTACTGCTATACCAATTAAACCTGCGCGCCCCGACTCATGGACATTGCTGGAAGGTATGCCGTCCGTTCAGGGGACTCTTTCATTGCCACGTGATGAGGCAATGAGGGTGCTCTCGGCCAATCGGACGGCAGTTCGAGGCACAGGGGGGTCCTCTACAGTCACCTGACCACGGTGTAGGACGCAAGAGGACACTGGGAAGGACGGTGCGTTTGTGCTCGTCTGGGGAATGGGATAAAAATACGGAGCTGACAAGCCAATTAATCAGCTTTCTGGGAACTGCGGTGTAGAGCATCCTACAAAGGGCACCAGGACGCTGTCTCTTTAAGAAGAAACCACTGTGATGCCGATTGGTCTCGCTTTTTGCAAATTAGGAAACACAGAAATACTGCTTTAGTATTACCACTGCAGCCTAATTCCCTACAACATGAATTTTAGCTATAGCAAGGGCCTCAATCTACATTGGGAAACCTGAGCATGAGACCGTGCAATAAAACAAAGCTGTTTTAGCAACATCTTCATTAGTATATTTGTAGGTATTTTCATGTAAAATGTCTTTTCTGGCATACACTATATACATTCCATATGTTTATAGGCTCCCATATGTACCACATGTTGGTGGGATGTAAAACTTTTATGCATGAACACCTTCAAAGACGAAGGTTTGCATAGGTAAAACTTTTCACATTATAAACTGTCTGTAGATCTGTAGACAGAAATATATGGAAGCTTATTTCCACTTCCAATTAAAAAAAAAAAAAGGATCAGTTGTGATGTTTTCTCTCACAATTCAGACTTCTTTCTCAGAACTGAGAGTTCATCTCTTTTTTAATCTCGTAATGAATAACTCTAAACCGGAAGATAAACACTTATAATTCAATTGCGAATTTACATCTCACAATTCTCACTTTTTATTCCTCAGAATAATGTTAACATCTCGCAATTAATAACTTGCATTTGTGGGATTTACACAATTACGAGTAACAAACTTGAAAAAAAAATTAATTTCGCAATTCTCACTTTTTTCCCCTCAGAATTCTGAATTTACATAACTCAATTAATAACTCACAACAGTATCGTATAAAAATCTAAATTTTGAAAAAAATAGTCTAAATTATAAGTTTACAACCCATGATTGCCAGATACTTGATAAACTTGCAATTTTGAATTTATACCTTGCAATTCAGATTTTTTTTTTTTTTTGGTCAGAATTCAGAATTTAAAATCTCACAATGAATAACTTGAAACTGTGTGATAATCAATTCTGAGAAAACTTGCAATGTTTACACCTCACAAATAATAACTCACAATTGTGAGATATAAACTTGCAATTTCAAGAAAATGTCTTCCATTTTCTTATTTTTTATTTCATGGCAGAAACAAGCTTCCATAGAAATGTATGTGCACAAAGAATAGCTATGAATATAGATGAGCGGATAGATGTTACTAGTACAGTGGCATTATGAAATATGCACTCATCTTCCATTACTGATGACTTGAGACCGAGGAAGACATGACAACCTCTCTGGTAAGTGAATATAATGAGCGGCTGATGCTTAGTGGTTTTTATGGTGCATTTCGTCTCTAGGAAATATATGTCTGAGTGCACTGAAGCGACTCTTACAATGGGACTCCCCTAGAATGACTTCCTCAGCAGTGCATGTACTGTAATACTAAAGGACGGAGCTACTCGAGCTTTAAGATACTCAAAAAGTAAATCACCTTTTGTGAAAGCAGTGAACTACAATACAAGCTAATGACAGAGCAAACGGAGCAGGATTTATCACAAAACAATGAGGATCACAATCAGAGAGATGCAATAAACCGCATTCAAACAGAACGAGTCACACTCAAAACTATAAAACAACATTTCTATAATGTCACAGTGATGAACAGCAGCATTTGGATAATTTTTGGAAAATTATTCTAAAAATACAAAAAATTGCCATGGGGCAACTGTTAGCCAGCGTGTTTATGATCTGTTTCCTGGGCTGTAAAACTGCTTAAAAGAAAACACAGAAAATATAAATAATAATTAAATATAATTTTATATGGGATATATAACACTTATAATAAATAACAAATCTTCTATAATATAATAACTATATCACATCAATTGTATTAAAATTACTATTAATAGTTCCTTTTATTGGAAAATAAATAAAAACATTTAGGTAGATAATATAAACATAGTAAAATAATGAATATTTCCCTTTATATGTGAAAATGTAATTAAATAAAACATAAATCCCTTATAAATAAATGTGTAAAATATATTATAATAAATATCTTATATGTGAAAATATTAAAATAAAACTAAAACATGTACATGAATTTAAATAATAAATAAATATTAAGCAACAATAAATATTTTAATTATTTCCCTTCATATGTGAAAAGAGAATTAAACTAAACATTTATACAATTTATTATAAAAAACAACTATTTCATAAATAAATATAGTGAACTTTTGATTTGAAAAAAGCTACTGTTGAACTACTGAAACATGTACTTACTCTAGTAACGTCACTAGTTTTACTTTACAAAACTGACCTCAAGTCATACTGTTATTTAATCTTGTTTACTTTCAAATGAACCAAGAACTGTTCTCTTTTAGTTGGTCATGTTCAAAGTTACGCCAGAACTAATTTCGGGGGAACAAGGGTTACATACATAACAGAGAAGTTACAGAGTCACACAAATAGTACTCAAAGCTGGTGAGACATGTATCGGTGGACTGGATTCTCATATACTTATTCTCTCCTCAAAGGTACTTAAAAACGATTTGACATTTATACAATTATCTGACTCGCTGGACGCTGCACTTGTTACTGGCCCAGGGTGTGTGGATTGAGACACACCCTTGGACTCCCATCCATCCTTCTATCCATCCATCTCTTCTTTATATTCTCAGCTTAACGGCTCTTCGCTGTCAGAGAGTGGAGCTGATGTGGGAAATCTTAAGTACTGCTCAAGTACTGGCTGAAATCAATCACCTGTTTCACATTCAGGGGGAATTTTAAGAAGGGAGGGAAAAACCGACAGTCAGGCTGAAAAATCCAGCGCTGCCGCAGCGGCGTCTCCCCTGTCAGCGGCGCTCCATGAACAAGCCCCTGAAATAAATGAAAGCAGTTCCACTCTGCTGACTGTTGGAGCCTCTATTCCCAGGCTTGATTTAGTGCCACTTTTTTCTTAATGGACTGTTTGTGAGACTGGCTTCAGAAGCGGAGTGGACCTGCACAAACCCACCAATCACCAAACACTGCAACAGGAAAGGTTCTGCTGACCTCTGAAATGCTTCAAGCTGAAACCTAAACACATAGCATTTGTTAGCGCTCTGTAGCGCTTGACGCAGGGGAACATTATTAGCATGAAATGACACGTATGATTACTGTTCTTTCTTTTTAGCTCAGTGCTGCCAGCTCTTTCTCAAACTGACAATTACTTCTACCAGTGCAGCAGTGCGGTCTAAGCTGTTAAACCTCAGGGTTGGTAACCGGAAGGTTGTTGGTTTGATTCCTACAAGCAGAAACCGATTATTATTGTGCCTTTGAAATCTTACGACAACTTATTTCTATCAGCTTTTATTTTTCCTATTTAGGAGAAACTAATTTGACAGCTAAATTATATAAATGGGAACTTTTAGTCCGATTTAATCAAAATCATTTTAATATGATTTTTGGTTGCTGTTTCTCATATGACTTATCAATTAAGTGAATATTTTAGGTTAAAATAAAAAACGTGTTTCATCTGTTAAAAGAATCATCACATGTCCTGGAATAAAGATCTGCTCATGGCCAGGATCAAACTTCAAAAGGTTTCTGGTATAAGGTGTGATGGTAATGAGATTTTCCATTTTTAGGAGAAAATGATGGAAAAGCCTTGGACAAGCACAACAGAATGTATAGTGGTGAATTAATGTTGAACTTATAAAAATAAATCTGAACCAAAAGTCTCATATGCACCATTATGGTAATGAAAAGAGGTGATTTACAAATGTTTAAATTGCATGTATTTTTTTTATTGGTTGTTTTTGTTTTTTAAAAAAGTACAAGCCTATACTTAAAAAAAAAAAAAAAAAAAAAAAAAAAATCTGTACTTAATTAAACAGTGAAAAATTATTAAATCATAATAAATAAAAATCTGTACTTAAAAAAGTATCCATACTTGAATTACATTTTTAATAGCACAAAGCCATACTTAAATTGTTAAATAAATAAAGTGCTTAAGTTGCATCTAAAAAAAGTGCAAAACCATGGTTAAATAGCTTTTTCAAAAAAACACAAATCTGTACTTAAATTATATGTATTTAAAAATCTGTGTAAATATTTTAAAATAAAACACATTTATGATAGCAGTTAAAAAAAAAGCTGAAAAATCTGTTTAAATTGCATTTTTAAAAACAACAAATTTGTTTTAAATTGCATTTAAAAAGACAAACAAAACAAAAAAAGCACGAAATCTGCTTAAATTGGCTATTTTTAAACAACAAAAACAAACAGGTACTTAATTTAAAAAATATCCGTGCTTAAAGAGCATGTTTTTAAAAATGCACAAAACCTTACTTAAATGGCAAAAATAGAAAAAAAAATCTAAGATTAAATAAATAACATGAAGTGTTTGAATTGCATTTTACAAGCAAAAATCCTTACTTAAACTGCACAAAAAAGTTCTTGAATTGCATGTTAAAAAAATTAAACGGATCATGTCAGAAAAGTTCCACTAATTGCAGAACCACCCATTTGTGTTCTTTATATGTTATTGCTTCAACAGTTAATTTGTGCACTTAACTGCCATTACCACAACAAATGCTCTTTCTTGTATGTCTCTCTGGCTGCAGAGGGTCTGCCAAAAACACAAATGTAAATAACAAAATTCAATTAGCATCTAGCTTGAGTGTGTACAATGGTTCTCAGTGTGTACTCTGGTAAGCTGCTCCAGTCTGAGCAGCTGCCAGCGCTGTTTAATTGCACAGGGATCATTTTGAGTAATTAGACAATCGGAATATCCACTAGTTTTAAACAAGGCAAAGAACTAGGATCACTAGAGTCCCGCGAGAGCCGCTTTAAAGGCCTGTTACCGAGAACTGTTTGTTTTGAGCGATGGGCATCTTACAGCCTCGCACGTTATCAGCATTGGTTTGGTTGTGACACACATCCATAGCTTTATTCAAAAATCTCACGCTCTGCAAGCTAACACAGTTTAGTCTTCTCTGTGGATCGAATATTTCCAGATATGCATCACAGGGACACGATGGCATCTTCCTATATGTGAGTAGTATACATACTGGAGGGATTCACCAAGAATAAACTGCACCTGCTGATAGTGTGTCTATTAAAGGAAATTCAGTTGAAACCAGGTGTTAAATAGCACAACATTAACATTGACGGTCAAATAATTCTGATTTTCCAAAAAAATAAAAGAAAATCTTATTTACTCAGGAAGGAGTCATGTTTTTTAAGGTCTTAATTTAAATAATCTGGTTAAAGGCAAGCAACCGTTTAGTGTTTTCACCAATCAGAATCAGATGCTTTTTTCTTTAAAACAATAAAGCTTAAACAAGAAATTGGAATGATTTTTCCAAAGTTTCTAAAACCCGGAAATGCAATCACTACTTCCACAATAACGTTTCTAAAACCTTGAATCGGAATCACTTTCCACAGTTAAGTTTCTAAAACCTGGAACCGGAATCACTTTTCCACAAAACTTAAAACCCAGAATCGGGCACCATTTACCCCCCAAAATAAAGCTTATAAATCCCAGAATCAGATGCTATTTTTATTATCATAAAGCTATAAATAAAGCAATAAAGATAAAACCAGGAATTGCAATGATTTTTTGCCAAAGTTTCTAAAACCCGGAAATGCAATTACTACTTCCACAATAATGTTTCTAAAACCTGGAATCGGAATCACTTTTTTCCACAAATCTTATAAAACACACACTATTTTTATTATAATAAAGCTATAAATAAAGCAATAAAGATAAAACCAAAAATGGGAATGATTCCCTCCCCCCACTTTTTCCACAAATAAATTTCTAAAACCTAGAATTGGAATCACTTTTAATTTTATTTATTAAGTTTATAAAACCCAGAAATAGGCCATTTTTTTTACAATGTTAATTATAACAATGCTAAAACTAACAACTGGAATCCCTTCTTTTCAAAATAAATCTTTTAAAAGATTTAAAAATCTTTTTTTTTTTGATGCTATTTTTTTCCATAATTAAAATAATAAAAACAGAATCACCTTTTAACCAGATTACAGCTTCTAAAATACAGAATCAGAGAATGGATCACAACTTCCCTTCCCCTAACTCATTCATGGTGGAGTTTCTTTTAGGATAGTTCAGATTAGCATGTGTGCGTAGAAATGCTTAAATGCATGAATAACCTCAGCTCACAAACGAAACCCCTGCACGCCAGGCTAACAATGAAATCCTCCATGATGTAAATATGAGAGACATGTGACTAGGGCTGTAGCTATCGAATATTTTAGTAATCGAGTATTCTACCAAAAATTCCATCGATTAATCGAGTAATCGGATAAAATGTGTTTTTGCTTAATTAAAGTGCAATATTAATTATACAAGAGATATAAGAGATATAATAAGACTCCTGGGTCTCTTAAAATGAAAAACTAAGTTTCCTATTTTAGAAAAAAAAATTTTTTTAAATGCATAGAATGCAATGCATATATCAAAAATAAACAATTACCCATTGTTTCTCTGTCTGTACATGTACTGTGAACAATGACAATAAAGTTGAAAGATGAATTAAGTGCATTTAAGTGCCATTCGGTTGGGGTTTTAAATAAAGCATTTTCTGAGATGCACATTAAACACATAAAACATTAATTTAATTTATCTTTTAATTATTGAAAATTAAGCAAACTTAACTTTTTGGTAAACAAAGGGGATTTACTATTAAAAATAAAACATGGAAGAAATTTTGTGTGATTAAACCTTAAAAAATAAAATAAATTAATGTTTGATTTTTTTTAGTAGTTGGCTATGTACATTCTGCAGAACAATAGTAATACATCTCTGGCAAATACTTGTCTAAAACCAGACTTTTATTTTGACGGGTTGACGTACCTTTACAGCTCTGTGTTATGTTATGTGACGCCAGGTTTTACTCAATTAAAAACAGTAAAATGCTCATGAAGTGACTGTCAGAGCAGTTCTGGAGATGTTGTTCATGTGTTCACGTCCTTATTGAGAGTGAGGAGTCACGTGCCGATTTGGGTTGATTTGGGAGGGGTCTGGAGCCGGTCGGCCTTGATGGTTGGACACTATCGGTTGCCAGGGGCAACGCCTTCAGAACTTCACAGAGGTGCGACTAAACATTCTAGAGCTCTTTAATTTTTGCGCATTTATTATGTCGGCGGAACAGAGACGGATCTACGAATACGAGAAAGAAATGAAGAAAGTAAAGCAAAGCAGAAAGATAAGGCGAAAGAAAGAGGACCTTACAGGAACAAGCTCACACCAAGCGCAAAACAGCGGTATTTTGAGAAGCTCTCAGTCTCAGGCGTCCAAAATATCGACCCATATGAGCTCCCTGCAGCGGCACAGAGACCTGGACCAAATACCTCCGTGCACACATATGGACATTGTGAATTATATTGTTTACTATGTAAGTCACCTTGCATTCACGCTGTTAATGGCTTTAATCTAACCAGGACATTTACTTCTTGCAATCACACATTTAACTACCCTAGCCAACCCAGAACTGGTGTGTCCACTTTGCAGCCCCCAACACAAAAACCTGGTACAGTATGTGTCATTGGGCTAAAATCTAATTATAACTAAACATACACAACTTTAGCCTACATCAAAATATGTTGGAAACGTTTGTGTACATTGAACATCTCGTTACAATCTAGTCTTTATGAAACCGTGGCAGTTATTTAAGTTACTTTGTCATTTTGGCAGGTGTCTGCTAAATGCAATGTGTAATTACAACACGCTAAATCGCATGTGAATAAACTTACTTTGGCCAGTACAACGCAGTTTTCACCACCTGGAGGCTTGTAGATGGACCCAGCCACAGCAGAAAGCCTCGTAACTTTCCAAAGACTTGAGGCTTTTAAACTCCTGCATTGTGTAACTTAAAGGTGCCATCTGTCATGTCTGGCAAAAAAATCAAGTCATACTCCACATTCCATACCAGATGGGGGCAGTATGCCTCAATAAAGTGAATTGGTCTACTCTAGAGTATTAAACGAGAAACGGCATAGTCTCTATGCTCCGCCCCTACCCTCACAACAACCCTACAGCCATAGCCGAAGCCTAAGAGGACGTTTTGCCTCCAGAGGAACGTTGGGTGATGTCAAGTGATTTTGAAACATGACATCTTCAAGCTACTCCCCTTCACCTTTACCAGTGAATATGTTCCTATTCGTTTTGATCATATTACATTTTGAGTCGTATATACACATTATTTGAATTTAATTAATTTGACAGACAGCATTCTGTCAACATCATTGGTCAACATCAGACAGCTGATGTTGACCAAGCTAGCGCCAACCAACGTAACCAGAGCTGCCAACTCTCAAGCATTCACCGTGAGACACACACAATTGACTCTTTTCACACGTTTTCACGCCACACATCAATTTTCTCACGTACAGAAAAACCACGAAGCAAAGAGGACACGGAGACCAAAAGACTAGACAGAGCAGGTTATGTTAATAACCATAAGTTTGTTACAGAAAAGGCGACAAAAAAAAGTATTTTATTTTGAAATTGTGTGAGGTGGCTGACTTCCGGTTTTGAGCTGCACGCTTTTGTTTTCCTTTTGAATGCGCGCTCTCAAGCTAGCGCAGTTTATAGCATATAGCAGCTTGTCATTCCAAATAGCAGCTACGGCACTTCAACACGGAGACCTGATAAACATTGAATTTTATGCTTGCAGCCCCTCCGAAGAGGCAAAAGGTGTGTTAATGTAAATCAGTTGAGCAATTTGTCTGTAAAAATGTTCGTTTTTGCACAAATGTAAGACCATATGAATGTGAACAATGTTAGCTGATCAGTTATATCATTTGTATACATTTCAGCTCTTACGTTGGTGATATGGTGAACGGAGTAAAGTTTATAAAGGATTAAACATCATAAAATCATCAGTAAAAGTCTCATCCTTGTTCGGGGAGCATGCTACAGTAAGAGCTTCACCTCAGAGTGCTAACGTTACGTCGAACGGCCTGTGAATTCAAAAGGACAACGGCAACAGCACAGGCAGCGAGCTAATGTTACGACAACACGGAAAATGGACGACATTGAAGAGCAAACACGTAAGCTACAAACTGAAATCAATGAAACGAGAGCTTTATTACATCAAGGCGATACAGAGAGCAGGTCAAGGCAGGAATTAAAGGACGATATTGAACGCAAAGAAAAACAATTAGCTGAACTACATAAAATGGAGGCTGCGACCGAGTTATCATTACCCAGGCGTTCAGAACGGCCTAGTGTGTTAACGGAGAAAATGCTAGCCTACCAAAAGGATGAACTGATTAAAAAGGACAAAAAACTGCTAAGTCTCTATGAACAATGGAAAGGGCTAATCAGAACATCCAGAGAAAGCCTAAAGACTGACTTATCTGAGCACGAGTTGTGTGAAATGGCCGATGACATTGAAAAAGGTCTGAACAACATGATGAAGGTGTACAATGAAATAAGGGAACGTACTATGCCATCTTCTGACACAAGACGCAAAATGGACTCTTGTGAAGCAGTAACTAGAGACATTATGAAAATACTTAATGAACGTATAACAGCAATAGATGGTGATTTTGAAGCAGATAGAGAAAGGCAACGCCTTCATCAGCTACTGTCACACCAGTACGCCCGCTCCATCTACGGTACCGCCTCTCAGTCTAGTGTCGGTAAGCAGTCAGACACTTCAAGCATCGCAGCCAAAAGGATTGATGCAGCTGCGGAGTTGGCTGCAAAGGAAGCAGAATATAAAATTGTGCAGGAGGAAATTAAACAAAAGGAAAAAATTAAAGATATAGAATCTGAACTTGAGCGTTTAAAGGCAGAAAGGGAAATGCAAGCTGCTCGCGCAAAACTTGAGATCTACGACAGAGAAATGAACATGGATATGGACAATCTGCAAATTCAACCAAATAATATGCCTTTCTCTGTTGACCACCAATCTGTTAATGAAGCACCAGCGCTCTCTAGTGGCTTACCACCATTAATGCCACAAAACATGTCTATCCATATGTTAAATCCCACGGTGAACAATCCAAACCCTCAAATTGTCACTCAAGCACCTCCCACGGACATTTCCCAGTTGGCCCAAGCAATTCAAAACAGTATAACCATAAACAGAATCCCGGTGCCAATGCCCACAGTGTTCAGCGGAGATCCAATTAACTACATTGAATGGAAGGCTTCATTCTCTTCACTTGTGGACTGCAAAAGCATCTCACCTGCTGATAAGCTTCACTTGCTCAAAAGGTATGTCACAGGCCCAGCACAAAAATGTCTTGAGGGCATATTCTATCGCAGTGATGAAGAGGCATACAAGGATGCATGGCGAAAGCTTGACCAACGTTATGGACCACCCTTTGTAGTCCAGAGAGCTTTCAGAGACAAGCTGTCAAAATGGCCTAAAATAAGCTCAAAGGATGTGGAAGGATTAAGGACATTTTCAGACTTTCTAAATGCATGTCTCCAAGCCACACCATATGTGAAAGGTCTAGAAATATTAAGTGACTGTGAGGAAAATCAAAAGATGTTGCAGAAAGTTCCTGACTGGCTGGCAGCCTGTTGGAATCGCCAGGTCACAGTTACACTTATGGATGGCAAGGATTTTCCCTCTTTCAAAGACTTTGCACAATTTGTGGCAGTCAAAGCAGAGATCGCATGCAACCCGGTCACTTCTTCATATGCTCTTTACTCATGCAGCTCATCCTACGAAAAAAGAACCACAAAGGACTTTAAACCAAACAGGTCCTCACAAGTCTTCACAACGCAAACCACGGTACTAAACAACAAGGCAGGGACAAGCAACACAAAATTAAAAGTACCGTGCATGTTTTGCAAAGATGAAAAACACCAGTTTGTCAAAGTGCCCTAACTTTTCAGATCAGCCCTTAGAGGAGAAGCGCACATATGTTAAGGACAATAAACTGTGCTATGGATGCTTAAAGGTGGGCCATAACGCCAAAGATTGTTGCCATCGCCACACTTGTGACATTTGCAAAGGAAGGCATCCCACTTGTCTGCACAATGACAATCATAAGGCATATGAAAGATCTCGCAGCTCTGGCAACACCGCTCCAAGTACTCCAAATGAAACCGCCACAGTCACAGCTCTCAACGTTACTAAGGTGGGTGAGTCAAGTAGCACATCCATGATCGTTCCTGTTTGGGTGTCTACAGTTCAGAGCCCGTCTAAAGAGCAGTTAGTTTACGCTCTATTAGACACACAAAGTGACAGCACATTTGTCTGTGAAGAATTAAGCAACCAGCTATGCGCGGACACTCACCCTGTAAAGTTAAAATTAACTACCATGCTGGGTGTTCACTCTATTGTTAAGAGTCACAGAGTATCTGGTCTGCGTGTGAGAGGTTATGACTCAGACATTTGTATCGACCTACCCCTCTTATACACCAAAGACTTTATTCCAGTTAACTATGACAACATTCCCACTAGTGATACAGCAAAACAATGGCCCCACCTGACCGAAATTGCTGATAAGATACCACCTCTTCTGAGTTGTGTTGTTGGACTTCTTATTGGATTTAACTGTCCCAGAACTTTAGCTCCAAGACAAGTTCTATTAGGAGAAGGTGAGGAGCCATATGCCATCCGCACTGACCTAGGGTGGAGTATCGTTGGAGGCTCCACACCAGCGCTCAATGAAACTCAGTCAAGTTTGTGTCATAGAATCACAATAAAGGAATTACCCCCTGTAACTCCCATGGACATGATTAACGTGCTAGAGTTAGATTTTAAGGACACAAAGGCAAGCGACAAAACAGTCTCACAAGAGGATCTCATCTTTTTGGACAAGCTCAAGGAGGGAATAAGGAAAAACGAACAAGGACACTGTGAGATGCCTCTACCATTCAGACAAAGGCCACACTTACCCAACAACGGAAAGCTTGCTGAAATCAGACTCGACCACTTAAAGCGAAAGTTCAACAAAGATGAAAAGTACAAAAGAGACTATATAACCTACATGGAAGACATTATTGAAAGGGGTGACGTCGAAGAAGTACACAATGAAGAAAAACAAGGTGAACAATGGTACCTTCCCCATCATGGGATTTATCACCCCAAAAAGCCCACTAAACTTCGTGTTGTATTCGATTGTTCAGCCAAACACAATGGTACAAGTCTAAACGATCATCTTCTCCAAGGGCCAGACCTGATTAACAATCTTACAGGCATCCTCCTACGGTTCAGACGACATCCTATTGCTCTAATGTGCGATATAGAGAAGATGTTCCACCAGTTTCACGTCCAGCAGTGCGACAGAGGTTACCTGAGTTTTCTGTGGTGGAAAAACGGCAACACAGAGACACAGCCACGGGTATACAGAATGAAGGTACATCTTTTCGGTGTGACATCATCTCCAGGGTGTGCAAATTATGGACTAAAGTATTTAGCTAAAGAACACTGTCACACACATCCTGTAGGATCTGAGTTCATGGAAAAGGACTTTTATGTGGACGACGGAGTCACAAGCACAGACACAGTTGAGAAGGCAATACAGCTCGCACAAGAGGCCACAGAGATATGCAAGCAAGGAGGGCTCTGTCTACACAAATTTGTCTCAAATAGCCCTGCTGTTCTACAAAGCATCCCTCCGTCTGAATGTGCAGTAGAGACAAACACAAAGGACTTAACATTCAAAGACATGCCACAAGAAAGGGCCTTAGGCATCCAATGGAACGTTGAAAGGGACTGCTTCAGATTTGACTACACTTTAAAAGACCAACCAGCAACACGTAGGGGCATCTTATCCACTGTTGCATCCATCTACGACCCCCTTGGCTTCCTGGCGCCATATGTGCTTCATGGAAAAAGGATCCTGCAGGAAATGTGTCACCAAGGTATCAACTGGGATGACTCTCTGCCAGAAGCACTGAGGCCAAGGTGGGAGAGCTGGCAACGTGACTTTGCCAACTTAGACAAGGTAAACATAACTCGTTGTTACTTTCCTGCTAGTTTTGGTGAGCTTAAAGAAATAGAGTTGCACCACTTTTCGGATGCGAGCACGAGTGGTTATGGACAATGCACCTATTTAAGAGCCAAAAACGTTAAAGAGGAGATTCACTGTTCATTGGTAATAGCCAAAGCCCGTGTTTCTCCTACCAAGTTGACTACAATTCCCCGACTTGAGTTAACTGCAGCTGTAGTTTCAGTCTCAGCTAGTAACATGTTGAGAGATGAGCTCTGCTACGCTCAAGTCAAAGAGTATTTCTGGACTGATTCGAAGGTAGTTTTGGGCTACGTAAACAATGAGGCGCGTCGTTTCCATACCTTTGTAGCGAATAGAGTCCAAAAGATTCGCCAAAGTACAAACCCTCAGCAATGGTTTTATGTGCCATCGGAAGAGAACCCAGCTGATAGTGCATCTAGGGGTAAATCGGTCACTGAGCTTCTCTCATCCAACTGGTTCACCGGCCCCTCCTTTCTCTGGGAGAGGGAACTGCCCACAACACAAAGTGTGGAGCTGGAACCGTCCCTTGGAGATCCAGAAGTCAGAAGAACACAGACAATGTTAACCAAAGTTACAGTGACATTTAGCCTTGCAGAACGTTTGTCCAAGTTCTCGTCATGGTCCAAAGCAGTCAAAGCTGTAGCACGTCTCATAAGAAGGGCCAAGAAAGTCAAATCAAATGCACCGGCTACAGTGAGTGAACAAGAAAGTGCAGTGCATGTCATCATTCAGGATGTACAAAAACAAACATATGGAAAAGAGATAAAACTGTTTAACAAAGGCAACCAGCTTCCACATCACAACAAACTGTTCCACTTAGACATTTTTTAGGGACACGGATGGTCTCATCAAGGTCAGAGGGAGACTTTCAGCTATCATGGACTCTTTCAAACACCCTATTGTGATTCCAAAGGAACATCATGTGACCAAAATCATAATAGCACACTGTCATGACAAAGTAAAACACCAAGGAAAAGGATTCACCATTAACGAAATTAGATCCAGTGGCTACTGGATCCCAGGGATGAGCAGAACCGTTGCTTCTTTCGTACGCCAGTGTGTCATCTGTCGCAGACTCCGCAAAGCTCCGAAAGGTCAGAGAATGAGCGATCTACATGCAGAGCGTTTAGAGCCCGCTCCTCCCTTTACATATTGCGGTATGGACTGTTTTGGCCCTTTTGTAACCACAGAAGGCCGAAAACAACATAAACGGTATGGACTTTTATTCACTTGCTTTTGCTCTCGCGCCATTCACATTGAGCTATTAGAGGGCTTATCCACTGACACTTTCATTAATGCATTAAGGTGTTTCATTGCTCTCAGAGGTGCAATTCGTCAAATCCAATGTGATCAGGGAACAAACTTTGTTGTTGCAAAGAATGAGTTTAAAGTTGCCCTAAGTGAACTGGACACCCAAAGACTGAGTACTTATCTGTCCCAAAAACAGTGTGACTTTGTGATGAATGCACCACACTCCAGTCACGCAGGTGGAGTGTGGGAGCGTCAGATAAGAACTGTCAGGAGTGTATTGAATACTACTCTGTCCCTTGCGCATGGCAGACTTAATGATGCTTCATTAAGGACTTTATTCTATGAAGCGATGGCCATAGTCAATAGTCGCCCTCTGACTGTAGACAACCTTAACAACCCTGACAGCTTGGAACCACTTACCCCCAACCACCTGCTCCACATGAAATCCAGCATAATACTCCCTCCACCTGGTGACTTCCCAAAGGAGGACCTCTATGGAGCAAAGAGATGGCGTCGTGTGCAGTTGTTGACTGAGCAGTTCTGGTGCCGGTGGAGGCGTGAGTATCTGCACAACATTATTGCTAGGCAGCACTGGCACTCCCCAAAAAGAAATCTAAGAGTAGGTGATGTTGTGTTGTGTTTTCTGGCGCGGAAGACGCGAATTCGCTTAGTTCGCGCGAATGGTGCTTTTTGTGCATTTAGCATTTGACGGGAATTCGCGTCTGCCGCCCGAGTTAAAAAATTTGAACTTTGGCGTCAATTCGCGCCGCGTTAACCAATCAGAAGCCTGCTAGGAGTCACTCATTCAACATGGAGGAACGACTGATGCTGTCAATGAGCAGTCAACCGGAGCTATATGACAAAAGTTGATATTTCTATAGAGACAGGAATAAAAAGGACCTATATATATATAAAACATATTAATAGATTAATTGAATAAAGGCCAAAGATAAGAAACGTTTCGTTTTACCCCAAACAAATTATATTTTATCTTGAACCACTAAAGAGACATCAGAGCCAGCGGCAAATGTCAGAAGGTCTAGCCGAGGTGAGGCTGCTCTCCGCGGATATATGATGACGGAGCTCCCGCTTATCGCATGGAGCTCATCTCCGAAATCGGCGAAACACATTTTTTAAATAGACGCTTTCTTTATAAATAAACTGCATATTTGAGTTTAAAACAACTACATTCTCGCCTGAAATACTTTTAAAACTACATTTCATGACACGATAACAGTAATATTTTGAAAATTATCCGAATAAAAATGGCGGTTGAAAATGCTGCGGGAACTCATCTGGCAGAAGCCCCCCCATGACGCCAATTCGCGTCTGTTGTGAAGTTAATTTCACGCGCGAATGAAGCGAATGATCTCAAAATGTTCAAGCGGCAAACTAGACGCGGTAAACGCGAATTTGACGCTCTATTCGCGTTTGGTGTGAACACAGCATGAGAGCTTCTCCAAATACCGCTGTTTTGCGCTTGGTGTAACCTAAAAAAAACTGTATTCCATTGTTCCTATGTTTTCCATATGTATCGTGTGAGGTACTGGAGCAGTTTTTAACGCAGCAGTAACTTCCAGGCATGGTAAAACAGTGCGGAATTGCAAAAACCTCCTCTACTACCGAGTTAACAACACATGTCAACAATCCTGTTTCGCCGCCAGTGTCCTGCCAACATGGCGGAGACTGTGATATTGAGGGGAGGGGCTCTGTGCTATGGCGACAACTCCTCACTATCAATTTAGTGAGACGGCAGATGCTGAAATTACCGGAGCGTCACGCGCGCTTCAGTGTGTGTAAATTAAGGAAGACGCGCTTCTGCTCCATTCATTAACAGAGACACGCAGAACATGCAGGATTCATATTTAAATAGACTGTTCCGACAATATTTACAGATATTAGTCCATATCGTGATTTGATGTAAGTGCAATGACCTATTTTTTATGAATTCATTCAAAATTTGTCAAATTCCGTGCCATTCTGCGTTAAACTGTAAATTCCGTTTTTTATGACTGGATTCCGCGATTCCCTCTGCGTTTTCTGCATCGCGGAAATCATAGGGCCCTAGTTGTGGTATGCCAGCTCTATCTTGCAATGGACACACGCCACGGCGTTCTCTTTACGTTTGCACGCGCCCTCAAATCAAAACCTTTTTCTTTTACTGTCTATGATCAAAACACTGCTAACTCCTTGCAGTATGCGACTTTGGACGCAGCGCTTGTGTCTCCTTTCGCTTTGTGGGTGACGTAAACACGTTGTGTCACATTAAAACAATCATTGCGAAAGAACCTGACAAAAGAGGCTTCGAGGCAAATTCATCTGGTAAAAGGTAAAAGCTATTAGCCTCCCAAGACCTCCATTGCCATCATCACCAAATTAACTTCCCAGTACAGCTTGAGGGAGGAAGAGCGAGACAGAGAGATAAAGATCCTGTTGGAAAAAGAGAAGAAAAGAAAAACCAAGACCAGTTTGGAGCAGCTTAAATTTCAAGATGGATTTAAAGCTGCAGAGTGCTGCACCTCTAGTGACACCAAACCTAACAGTAATCTGCCTTAGTGACCCGGCCTTGAAATACATAAAATATCTTAAAATATATATTTTTAAAAAATACCTTAAAAATGAAATGCCTTAATATGAACAAATGAATAAATAATAAAAACTTGATTATAAATAAAATAATAAATAAAAAGCCTTAATATGAATGGATTTTACATGTGTGTGTATTATTAAAATACTTATATATAAAAACGCATAAAATATAAATAAATGCAATTTTAAAATATCAATCAAATAACTTACCTTAATTTTTTGGAGTTTGGAGTTAGTCCTTTTGTTCAAACAATGAAAGACAGAATGAGGGGAAACCTGTTAGAAAACAATTAAATAACAATGTATAGAATATAAATGATATCTTATTATATAGAGATATGCACTGAAATCAAATAAGCTGACAAAAAAAACTGAATCCAAGATTTGGTGATAATATAGCATAACTGGAGATTTAAAAGCAATTTTTAAAAGGCCAATCATTTTTGACTGGGAAAACCAAATTCCTTAAAGGTTTTTCAGCACAATGGATATTAACATTTATTTCAGATTTCAGGTCACATTCTCTGGGGTTTGAATTTAGTTTGGGGTTGGACTACTAACAATAGAAGCCAGAAGGAGGGAAACCTGTTTGAAAACAAATATTATTTAAATAATTATACTAATTTTTTTAAATGTCCACACAAGGATGGACATGACCTTAAGAAATTATAATGCATTTCATTTTTTGTGTCAACTATCCCTTTAACTGGTACTTCAAGTTAGTCACCAGTTGAACTAGCTGGTTTAGGTTGGGTTTTTCAGCACAATAGAGAGGGAGGGGGAAAAAGATGAGTGAATGATCGAGAGAGAAATTTCAAAGTGATACAAAGAGATCAAGCAGGCGCTGAGGGAATGGGCTTTTTGAGGCATGACTGCTCCAGGTAGCTGAAGGTGTCAACGGGCTGAAGCAAGTCCAGACAGGGCCATTATCTCTGATCCAGCACGTTCCCACCTGACTGAACCCAGACCCACGCCGAAAGAAAGAGAGGGAGAGTTTAACCCACCGCAGTGATTTCATTTCTCTACGTGACTGATTATTTCCCTGACCGAACAGTGCTGTCAAAAGCCCTTTGCCACAAGCAGACATATTAAGAAGATCGATTTCCCCCGGACGCTCGACGCACCAGACCTCAGGAACACTTAACACCTGCGTGAGAGCGGACAGACTGCGCTTTACCTGTAACCTTGATGTCAAGCAGGAAGAAAGGCTATTTGAAAACAAGAAGCTTTGATTTAGATCCTTTAAGTGTGCTGCCTTCTCTGCTTTATATGTACAACATGTACCAGAAGCAGCTTTTCTAAATGTGGGAAGCACAAATTAATTTTACTTATGAATAACCAGAGCAGATCTGCATTAATATATTTGGCTTTTTTCTTTTTTTGAATGTGCTCTTAAAAGCAGTGGAAATGTCTAGGTATCAAATAAACATGAATATCAGTGCACGTACACTTATAATATTTACAAATAGCATTAGTAAAAACAAGATTATAGATGCAGTCTGTTATAAATCCTTTAATTTTGCAGCTATGTCTTGGGAAGCATGAACAATGAAATAGTTCTTCCAAAAAAATTTATTTCCTGAGAATGCATTCACCCTCAGGCCATTTAAGATGTTTGGTTATTCAAGGGAACAGATTTGGAAAAATTAAGCATTGCATCACTTGCTCACCTATGCATCCTCTGCCGTGAATATTTGTCGTCAGAATGAGTTGAAACAGATGATAAAAACAATCACGAGTAATCCACACCACTCCAATTAAGACCTTCTAATACGAGTCCATTATCCATAATTTTTTTCACTAGAGAAAGCATTATCTCCTTTTGTCCTCTGACATCAAAATTCACTGATATAATTGTTTAGAGCCATTTTGAATGGTTTTCACATCCAAATGGTGCTTAATCTGTGAATATTTCTCTCTAGAGAGAGAACGTTTTCACTGGAGGAAGAAATATTATGAACTGACTCATTTAAGTCAGAAGCAACAGTTTAAATTTAAAATGTCTTAAAGATGGATTTGTTTCTTACAAACATGAGCTTTTCACTTCAGATGTTAACTGATGGACTGGAGCGGTGTGGATTATTGTGATGTTTTTATCAGCTGTTTGGACTCTCATTCTGATGGCACCCATTCACTGCAGATGATCTATTGATGGAATATCAAATTTATCCAAATCTGTTATGACGAACAAACAATCTCATCTTTTTTGGGGGGGGGGGGGTGTGAATGAATCCTTTAGGAGTTTGTGAGTATCTCTTTTGCAAATCATACCTTGTGATGTAAAAGCAAATGGCCCATCATAAATTCAAATTGTTTTTTTTTTGTATGAGGTATTCAGAGCAGATGCTCAGAAACAGCGGATATATAGATAGATAGATAGATAGATAGATAGATAGATAGATAGATGTATTTATGTTGATGCATCATCTCCACTCTTTTATTCTTCAGTCAGTTTCTGTTGTTTCATCTGCTGTAATGCTTTTATATCCCTCCAGGGTTTAATAAAGTTCTCTCTTCTCTTATCTGACATGCTCATTTAACAATCATTTACGACTGAAATAGAGCCTTAAAAAATGCAATGCACACGCAAACACAGCCTCACATTCCCCAGCACAGGAGAGGTTATCAGCTCCCGCTTGGTGAAATAATGGAGTATGGTGGAGACCTGTTTTAGAGCAGAGATGCATGAACATGTTTGCTTTACTTTGGCCAGACGCCTCAGGGACGTGTCGCTCTGACAGAGACAAAGTAACAGGCAACTGAAGAGGACGATGGGAACAGAGGGAGGTTTGTGTAGTGTCAGGCATTGACTCTGTGATCAACAGCAGGCCCTCAGACCTCTCACCCATCTCGCACTTGGCTATGTGTGCGCGCTCAGTCAAGGAAAAGCATGATCAACTTCCGCACTAAAGCCTTGCAGAAACGGCATGCGAAGTCGAGCGGAACGAGAGACATTTACGCTGTTTGGACAGAGCTGGGGGAGTTTCATCCTCCCAGGTGCTTGATACTGTGTTTTTCACTTCAAACTGTAGGATTTTTCTCTCACAGTGACAAAGCTGTTCCAGTCATTGCCCGAGGACCTGGTCTTACATGACATGGCCTCTTTTCTGCCTCTCTCCATCAGCTTGTACTGTACTGCAGCATTCAATATGCTGTTTCTTCCTACATTCTCCTAGCTGTCATTTTTTATTGCCATTCAACGGTCATTTTGACTGTCAGCAAAACATATAGCCCAGATTCAAGCCACTCAGACAATAGGTGTCACGTTCGGTGTTATGAAAAACACAGGAGAGAGAACCAATTGCGAGTACGTCTTTAATAAAGGGAAATCCAAAGAGAATACACAGTCCAAGCAGGGTCAAAACCGGTAAATCCAAACATAACATTAAACAAGGCAAGGCAAGGCAAGGCAAGGCAAGGCAAGGCAAGGCAAGGCAAGGCAAGGCAAGGCATGGCATGGCATTGACGGACATGAATTAACATTTAACATTAAACAAGGACTCCGTGACTAAGACTCAGACAGACCAGGTATAAATACACAAAAGGATGATGGGGAAACAGGAGACAGGTGGGGAACAATCAATTAACTAAACAAGGAGGAAGGTGACCAAATAAGGAGACAGGAAGTGATAAATGATAAACACTGGGGGAACTGAGGACACCTAGTGGAAACCCAGGGAACACAACCCAGACACTGTGACAGTACCCCCTTACTAAGGAGCGGCTCCCAGACGCTCCAAGACAGACACAAAACAGAGACCAGGAGGGAGGCGGACAGGTGGAGGCTCAGGGGGAGGGACGGAGGGCCAGACTAACAGAAAGGAACAGGGACCGACATTAACACAAAAACAAAAGGAGAGAAAAAAAAAAAAAAAAAAAAAACAACATGAAGCCCCCCAGGGCGGAGCAGAAGACCACCACACCCTTGTGGTCAAGGCCAGAGTCCTCCAGGGCGGAGCGGAAGACCACCACAACCGTGTAGTCAGGGCAAACGCCCCCCAGGGCGGAACGGAAGACCACCACGTCCGTGTGGTCAGAGCGGAAGCCCCCCAGGGCGGAGCGGAAGACCACCACACCCTTGTGGTCAAGGCCAGAGTCCTCCAGGGTGGAGCAGATGACCACCACGCCCCTGTGGTCGATGCCGGAGTCCAACAGGGCGGAGCAGCAGACCACCCAGTGACTTGACTTAACTCTGAAAGTTCAACGGTGACTGGCCCTGACTCTGGAGAGTTCACTTGCACCTGACTCGCCTCTGGAGGGTCAACTGGAACCTGACTCGACTCTGGACTGCCTGTGGAGACTTGAGACGCCTCGGCTTCGGGCACCGCCTCTGGAACGGACTCGGGCACTACCTCGGTCACGGCCTCGGGAGCGGCCTCGGGCACCGCATCGGGAGCGGCCTCGGGCACCGCATCGGGAATGGCCTCCACCTCGGCATCGGGCACCGCCTCGGCCTCCACCTCGGCATCGGGCACCGCCTCGGCCTCCGGAACAGCATCGGGCACCGCCTCGGTCTCCGGAACCGCATCGGGCACCGCCTCGGCCTCCGGAACAGCATCGGGCCCCGCCTCGGCCTCCGGAACAGCATCGGGCCCCGCCTCGGCCTCCGGAACAGCATCGGGTCCCGCCTCGGCATCGGGCACCGCCTCGGCCTCCGGAACAGCATCGGGCACCGCCTCGGCATCGGGCACCGCCTCGGCCTCCGGAACAGCATCGGGCACCGCCTCGGCATCGGGCACCGCCTCGGCCTCCGGAACAGCATCGGGCACCGCCTCGGCATCGGGCACCGCCTCGGCCTCCGGAACCGCATCGGGCACCGCCTCGGCCTCCGGAACCGCATCGGGCACCGCCTCGGCCTCCGGAACCGCATCGGGCACCGCCTCGGCCTCCGGAGCAGCATCGGGCACCGCCTCGGCCTCCGGAACAGCATCGGGCACCGCCTCGGCCTCCGGAACAGCATCGGGCACTGCCTCGGTCTCCGGAACAGCATCGGGCACCGCCTCGGGAACGTCCTCTGGGCTTTGAGGAACGGTAGACGCCTGTCTCCTCCTCCTCCGCCCTCTATTTTGGCGAGTCGGTGACACCTTGTCTGGAGACTCAGGCGTTGAGTCGGCCATCTTGTGCTGTGGCGCTGGGCTGGCGGCCATCTTGTGCTGTGGCTCTGGGCTGGCGGCCATCTTGTGCTGTGGCGCTGGGCTGGCGGCCATCTTGTGCTGTGGCGCTGGGCTGGCGGCCATCTTGTGCTGTGGCGCTGGGCTGGCGGCCATCTTGTGCTGTGGCTCTGGGCTGGCGGCCATCTTGTGCTGTGGCGCTGGCTCAGCAGCCATGACGTCAACCGTCTTGGGAATCTCTAGGATTTTGGACAGCGTAGCGAAATAGTCCAAGAATGAGTCAGCGGCCCTCTTGGGCGTTGGCGCTGAGCTGGCGGCCATCTTGCACCGTGGCGCTGGACTCGTGATCGCCTTGGGTTGTGGTGCTGTGTTGGCGTCCATCCTGCCTCGTGGCGCTGGACTAGCGGCCATCATGGGCAGTGACGCCACTGTGGCGGACGTGCGCTTCCTCTCTCCTCTCCGTCCGCCATGGTGAGACGGTGGCTCTAGTCCATCCCACACGAGCCCCGGGTCGAAGGGCGACCCTGGTTGAGAGCGGTGCTGAGTATCCTCTCGACCACTCCCTCCTCGGCGACCTCCTCTGGTTCCCCGGAAAACCACCAGGCGAGTTCCTTCAAATCCACTCCTCTCCCGCACTGTGGCTGGGGAGGAGACATAAGCCGACATACCGCTGGCTCTTGCAGTGACGGAGTCCTTCTGTCTGAGTCTTAGTCACGGAGTCCTTGTTTAATGTTAAATGTTAATTCATGTCCGTCAATGCCTTGCCTTGCCTTGCCTTGCCTTGTTTAATGTTATGTTTGGATTTACCGGTTTTGACCCTGCCTGGACTGTGTATTCTCTTTGGATTTCCCTTTATTAAAGACGTACTCGCAATTGGTTCTCTCTCCTGTGTTTTCCATAACACCGAATGTGACAGAAGGACTCCGAGACTAAGACTCAGACAGACCAGGTATAAATACACAAAAGGATGATGGGGAAACAGGAGACAGGTGGGGAACAATCAATTAACTAAACAAGGAGGAAGGTGACCAAATAAGGAGACAGGAAGTGATAAATGATAAACACTGGGGGAACTGAGGACACCTAGTGGAAACCCAGGGAACACAACCCAGACACTGTGACAATAGGTGACTAATGTGTTGGGGCATATAGAACCTTAAACTTTAAGGTTTTTAAACTTTTAAACAACAATTTTCAAGTCAACATTCAAAATGTGCTTTTATATTTCTTTGAATTTTAATCCATTTTAATTGTTCTTAAACTAAAATTTAAATTTCCTCAATTTCTGCATCCTGTTTGCTGCCTCAATTTAAATTCAGTTCAAACTGAGGAACTGAACTTGACTGGCAGAAAGGATTTACTGAATTGCAAATTAAAGAAATGTAATGAAGCCATAAGGCATAAAACTACAAACTTCAAAAACTACAAATGTTTAAACTTTTTTTCAAAACTTTTAAACAAAGCTCTGTCAAGCCAACATTCAAGTTTGCTTTTTATTTTTAAAAACTACAGCTGTATACAGCTCATTACTCATCTAACTTTTGACATAGTTAATCACCAGATTCTCCTGTCCACTATCAGAAAGATGGGCATCTCTGGAACAGCACTCCTGTGGGTTAAGTCCTACCTCTCTGACAGATCCTTCAATGTGTCTTGGAGGGGTGAGGTTTCCAAGTCACAACTTCTTGCTACTGGGTTTCCCCAAGGCTCAGTACTTGGACCACTTCTCTTCTCCATCTACATGACGTCATTAGGATCTGTCATTCAGAAGCATGGCTTTTCCTATCACTGCTATGCTGATGACACTCAACTATACTTCTCATTCCAACCAGATGACCCGACAGTAGCTGCTCGCATTTCAGCTTGTCTGAGTGACATCTCTAGCTGGATGAATGACCATCACCTTCAGCTCAACCTTACTAAGACAGAACTGCTGGTGGTTCCAGCTAACCCATAATTTCATCACAACTACTCTATACAGCTGGGTTCATCAACCATAACTTCTTCCAGGACAGCCAGAAACCTAGGAGTTGTGATGGATCATCAGTTAAGCTTCACAGACCGTATTGTTACAATGACCCTGTCCTGCAGATTTGCCCTATACAACATTAGGAAGATTAGACCCTTCCTGTCAGAACAAGCCACCCAACTTCTTGTCCAAACTCTTGTTCTCTCCAGACTGGACTATTGTAATGCTCTCCTGGCGGGCCTTCCTGCATGTACTGTCAAGCCTCTACAACTGATCCAGAATGCAGCAGAGAGGGTCATCTTCAATGAGCCAAAAAAAGCTCATGTTACTCCTCTCCTCATCAGGTTACACTGGCTACCAGTAGCCGCTCGCATCAAATTCAAGGTACTGATGCTTGCTTACAAGATGACCACTGGCACAACAGCAATATACCTAAACTCACTAGTTCAAACTTATGCGCTCTCCAGAAGCTTGCATTCTGCAAGTGAACGACACCTTGTGGTGCCATCCCAAAGAGGTTCAAAATCACTCTCATGGACCTTTTCCTGGACTGCGCCCAACTGGTGGAATGACCTCCCAATCTCAATTCGAACAGCCAAGATTTTACTCATTTTCAAAAAACATCTAAAGACTCATCTTTTTTGCCAGTACTTTACCAACTAATACTAGCACTTACCTTTTCTTGTCTATCCTATTCTTGAAAAAAAAAACCTTGGCTACGGGTTCTGTGCTAGACTAACTGAGACTTGTCATGGCACTTGTATACTGTTGTTGTTCTCTTGTTGACCTGACTGCTTCTATTGTTCTCATTTGTAAGTCACTTTGGATAAAAGCGTCTGCTAAATGATTAAATGTAAATGTAATGTAAATGTATCAGTTTATTTGCATTTCACTTCATTTTATTTGTTCTTCAATTTGCAATTCTGCCTCGATTAAAATTCAAATTGAGGAATTAAATTGACAGGAAGAATTTTATGAAATACAATTCAAAGAAATTCAATGCAGCAACTAGACCTTTAATCTACTCTTTTTAAAACTTTTTAAAAACTTTCAAACAACGTTTATAAGCCAACATTCAAAGTTTGCGTTTATATTTCTTCAATATTCAGTTCAGTTTAATTGTACTTCCTTATATTCAAATTCAAATTGCAACACTATTTGCTGCCTAAATTCGAACTGAGGAACTGAATTGGATTTTAAAAGGCATTCTCAGTTCAGTTCTGAATGATGCACAATCCTGCTAACCATCAGATAAACTCACAGCGGCTACTTTTCGTTTCTTTAGCAGTGGGTGTCAAAGTAACATTTATGCTAATGCAGGGACTGAGTGGGCGGGGTGACAGTGGGAAAGATCCACCTCCAGCAGGTGGTTGGGTAGCAGTGGTGCTCATTGGCTCTTCCTTAGGCCATAAACCCACACAAGCACACACACACACACACACACACACACTGTGCAACTATGCAGACTTCTCCTGTAGGCCCAGGGCATCCTCACAGGGGTGACAAGCACTGACTGAGAACTCTGTAATTGGAATGACCCTGAACTCACACATACACACACACACACACACACACATGCACACACACACTCTCCTCATCTTCTACTTTAGATAGATTGCCAAACTCCCAAACTCCCGCTGCTCATTTGCTGATGTGCATGACCGTGTCCAAGAGGCAGCAGCACTTGAGACACAACCAAATTGATGGAGCTTCAGTAAATGCGTGTGTGTGGGCTCTCGACGTAAAGTGATTTGTGATATGACACGCTCTGCTCGAGTAAGAGGGAATGGAGTATATTTCTCGGGTCTTTGGGAATCATTCTGCAACTGTTACAGAAGCCTGACATGTGCCAATTCAGCACTTTTTATGTAAGAGTTAAATCTAATGAAATCTGACAGGTTAGACCTCTACATACTCAATTTTTTGCAAGTCACTCAGAGTCAAATGTCAAGCCTTCGTCCTCATGTTTTGATGGAAAAGTCATGTTGGAAAAGTCTTGACTCTTTCTAATAATTTGTCTTCTTAAAATTTGCTCTACTTAAATATTCCCACAAGAAGGCTAGTAAAATAGCCGAGAATCAGGAAGCTGAACAGTATTTACTACAGGGTTTCCCTAACTGGAGTTTGTGAGCTAATGAAAAGCTCAAGATATAAAAATAAAATGCTTGAAGCCATGATAAAAAAAACACACACTGCTTACCAGTGTTCAAATCACTGGGGTTTCATCAATAAATACAATTTTACCTAAATGTTCTTAATGCAACAAACAATACATGGCACAAACAGATTAGAAAAGAGTTACTTCAAACAACCCATTATTTATATTTTTTAGCATTTACTATAGCAATTTAGCTCAAATTTAAATGTCATCAACACATTAGATATTTTATTTGCAAGGTAACACTTTTTAGACCATTATTTGACCATTAAGGAATGGTCTAGAAGCTGATACTAAATGTTAACTACAATAATTGGCAAAATGCAGCTTCAGTCTTATTTGCTGTCCATAATTTGCAATTGGTTTGGGGGGTGGGGGGTAATCTCCAAGTAGTCTCAGGAGGTTCTGGTTAGAGACCACCTATTCCATCTGTCTCTCACCTTTCTGTCAGATACGGCGAGCGCGCGCGACGCTTCCCTCCCAATCACGTCATTATTCCGAAGCTTCATCTTTATTCTGAGGAAAAGCATCTGTTGATGGATTTTTGGTTAGCTGCGCTTGTAAACGCATCAGTTTTTTCCTTTTCTCCACTGTGTTGCATTTAATTAGGAATTCCAGTTATTCTTGTGTTTAAGAGGAGCTCTTCAAATGGCACGCGGCGGGCCATCTCACAGATATAATTTTACATTTAAATTGAATCTTCTGTTTGAGTAATTGGGCCAATCCCACATCGTTATTTCCCTTGAAACTGCGTGCACAGAAGCACCGACTCAGTTTATCTGGAGATTTGTATACGTGTTATTATTTTATCAATCGGAGCGTAATAATTCTCCCTCTTTGTTTGAGAAGGCAGCCGTCCTTCCACGCGCTCGTGGCCGCCGGATTTACCGGAGGTAGCCTAATGGAGCTATCAGAGCTCCTGTTCTCACTCATCACCGGCCATGTCTCTGCTTTAGAGCTGAAGAGAGGAGGAAAAGCAAAGGATGCAAATGAATTCTCTCCACCCTGCTGGTGAAATGTCAGGGATCGCAGTCGGTTAGAGGTGACAATGAGGGCCCTTTCACCTGCTAATTGAAATCCAATGAGGTGTGAAAGAAGCCTTTAAAAAAATCTGAATCAACAGGACCATCACGCACAGCCACAACCAGGGAGAGTAATTTCATTTTGACGTCTCTCCCTCTTGTTAAAGATCCATCGCAGCCAATTATGGCGTGAGATTGGGTTTCACGGCGCACCTTGGTCTGCAGCAGCATCCAGTCAACCCTGAATCGCTCTTATACGGACAGAGTTTACGCTAAGACCCGAAACCTGCGGTAATAAGGGCACTTGCTATCCGAACTAACACGCTACACATGCATGCTTTGGTTCTGAATGGGACCATATGATAATATAGAAAACCCGAGTTCAAATCCGGCCTATGAAGGAAAAGAAACATTGTTTGCTTAGATTGCATTGGTTTCCAAGCTGATATTGAAATCCAAACATTACACATTTTTTTTCAAAATGTAATATTTATGCTTCATTTGTATGACTAGCTATGTAGGCTACATTGTCTGGGTACTATTCAGTCAGTGCTATTTAATAATAACAATAATAATTCAGCAAGGATGCATTAAATTGATCAAAACTGACAGTAAAGGCATTTATAATGCCTTTCTATTTCAAATAAATGTTGATCTTTTGAAAATTCTATTCATTGAAAAATCTTTAAAAAAGAAATTAATCATGGTTTCTACAAAATATGAAGGAGCACGACTAATTTTTTCAACATTGATAATAATTTCAAAGGTTCCCTGAGCAGCAAATCAGTATATTAGAATGATTTCTGAAGATCATGTGACACTGAAGACTGGAGTAATGATGCTGAAAATACAGCTTTGTTCACAGGAATACATTACATTTCAACATATATTCACATGGAAAACACATGGAAAAATTTTAAATAGTAAAAATATTTTACAATATTACTGTTTTTACTGTATTTTGTATCAAATTAATGTAAAATTGGTGAGCATAAGACACACAATATTAGAATGCTCCTATTATAATAAATTAAACTGTTAACAGTGCACAGTAAATCTCCGATTTATCTAATTTATTTTTGTTGTAAAGCTTCATTTGGCATTAAACCTAAATGTAGTTATAATAATCTCTATTTTTACAATGAATTGTGTAGTCAAAGTGATTCATTTGTATTTGTAAGATATAACATAGTTTAAGTTACTATTCAGATTGTGGCCAATAAAATATAATGATTTTGCTGCATCATAGTTTGCATGTGCATGCCATCCATTATTATTTAAATCTACTTTTAAAAATTGATGGCTCCATGAAGAACATTTAACATCCATGGAATACTTCCATTCTACAAATGGTTCTTTACCATGTAAAAAGTTTCTTTAGATTATTAAATTGTTCTTTACACTATAAGTAATGGTTCTTTTAAGAAATGTTCACTGAAATGTTATTTTGCAAATCAAAATGATTCTTTTATGGCATTGTTGCTATGGCAGTGTTGGTTTCTTATAAAGGAAATCAGCAGAAATCACAGAGCTGCCAGTTTAAATGGTTATTTATAGCAATCATCTACAGCTAATTATCAAGACGAATGGTTGTACGATGACATTATCTCGAGACAGGGCTCGTAAATACATGACGTCTGTTTACCGTACCTGAACATATGCACACAATGTGCAGGTTGCATGCCATTTTTAGACATATCTATGCCTATTTAAGGGTTATATATCATGTGGATTGAGAGCTGTGTGCGTTAACAGGCGTCTGACTGTTTCAATGATGTAAGAGAATCTGTTGTGCAATTGGCTTGCGTGAAAACTCTCATTTCTCGTCCACAGCCCGAGTCAGCATGTTGTTCCTATAGCCTGGCCATCCCATAAATTTACTGACCTGTTTGTTGACATGAAATATTCAACAGTGGCATGGAGCCGACGGTGACGCGTGGATGATCTCCGGAGACTCTGGTATGACACCTTGCAGCATGTGTGTGTCACATTGATTGGGATGTTGGCTGCAAAAAGCAGGTTTGAGGTTTAATAAGAACAAGCGTGGGTGGATGAACAGGCTTTTAGACTGAACGCTTTGATTCTGAGTTTCACAAGGAGCCTGTGGCTGAAGACAATGACTCAACAATTCATATATATTTCATTCATTCCAGTGAAAGAGGCAGCACACAAAACTGATGTAAATCCAATGATTTTATTTGAAATTCTCCCAAGGTCAAATGACCTGAGCTGCTCTCTGCTGCATGAAAGCATAACCTCTGAGCAATAAGCCTTTCCTCTGGGTGTGTGTCAGATCTCTGTTGAGATCACGGAGTACAGTGGATTGATCTGATTGCGGTGTAGCCGGTGGTTTTTGATGATAAAGCCAATACAGTGCTCTCTTCCATCTGTAGGATCGGCCTCATATCAGATCAGCTCAGCTTTAATCCACACGACTCCATGTAATGTGTCCAACCCCGCGGCTCCGGCCCTCCGGTTAATCAACAAGTCCAGGCTCGACTGCATTCACTGCTGGGTTGATTGCGCTCTTTCATAGACTCCAGCGACCAATCATCTCCTGTAGAAATCTGTTGAATCTGTAAAATAAATATTTTTTGGATTTTAACCGTTTAAAAAATATTAAAAAATATTTTTACGTGTATTTATGTGTATATATTTTATTTGTGTGTGTGTCTGTGTGTGTGTGTGTGTGTGTGTGTGTGTGTGTGTGTGTGTGTAAGATGTGCGTGTCTATATATAGATAGAGTGAGACACACACACACACACAACTTCTGCAGAATTTGCTGAAATCTGTAACTTGAATCTGTTGATTTCAACAGACACATAAAGACATTTGAACTGTATGAATTATTTACACAATGGCCAAAAATTCTTAAAATATTACTAAAACATTCATTTAATATTTGATAAAAAAATATTCAAATATGAATTTGAATCAAATACAGACATATACACACACGTTTATTTATCGACTGATCAAACAGGAGGGAAGAAGACTGACAGACACCAAATAATACAAAACATCCCAGAATTCATTTAATAATAGAATTAATTACTTAATAATACTTATGTTCTTGTTGTATTTGCTCTTCTTTTCCCTCCAAAATGATGTCACTACCGGGATAATGATGATGTCAAAGAACTTTTATTAGTAAACAAACAACAAAAAAGAAAATCACATAATATTTACATGATTAGTTGATTTGATTAATCAGATTGATTAAAACACCTGGACTCAATAAGCAAATAAACACACACTCACATTATATTGTCTGAATACGTTCACATATACATATACATATATACATACATATGCATATATATATATATATATATATATATATATATATATATTTATATATATATATATATATATATATATTAGGGGTGTCGCGATATACCAGTATTGACGATAACCGTGATATTCAGAGCAACAATTATCGATATCGTGTTAATTTCGTGTGTGACGATATACCGCAATGTTTAAAATGAACGGTTCTCTTATGATAACACCACATTTAAATACTCAAGCGCCAGTACCTGGTTGAGTGCCCAGGTGGCAGTATTGTGCCTTAACGCGACACTGTCACACAAGAAGACGCAGCACTCGCAGCTGCTCCGAGGAGAGCAGTGTTCATCAGAGTAAGTTGACATTATTTTACAAGTCATAGACTGGGAAATATGATATAACCTATTAACAGCGGTTTTCTGCGTTCATACACTTAAGTAAAGGGTGACTTTACTTAATAAGTACCGCGTTTTCTTTACTTGTCTTCATTTTTTTATTGGCAACAAATCGCCTGTGTGGAGTAACACTTTATTTCTTCGTTCAAATCTATTAACAGTTACATGATTAAAACTGATCTTGAAAAACTGAGCGACCACATTTCTACATTAAACTCTGTAAAATGTAAAGTTGGTTTCAGTGCCATGCACTTAATGCCTCATCTGCGGTCATTCTTCAATAAAGTTCATTAGTTAATTACATAAGTTAACACATATGAATGACATAAATAATAATGAACACTATTTTCACAGCATTTATTGATCTTAGTTCATGTTAATTTCAGCATTTACTTATGCATTATTAAAATCTCAAGTTGTGTTTGTAAACATTAATGTACTATGAACTAACATGAACAATGAACGACTATTTTTATTAACATCAACAAAGATTAATAAATTGTGTAATAAATGTATTGTTCACTCACTGTTCATTCATGTTAGTTAATAAATGGCATCTTATTGTAAAGTGTTACCATTAATATTTATTTATCATACCGTTGAACTTGACAGTATTTTCTCCGACCCCCCCCAAGATTTCTATAGATATCACGATATATCGATATCGTGAATTCTTATGGCCACAATAACCGTGATATGAAAAATCTAATATCGTGACAGCCTTAATATATATATATAAATAATCATAGATAAAGTTGTAAAATTATTTAAAATTCACACCATGTTCACTTCACTGTGATACTGTGATAATAAAAATTAAATATACTTTTCACCTTTACAAATATATAATATAATTTAATATAAATTCAATGAATATTTCAAAAATATAAATATATAAGACCATATAATGGGGGAAATGACAATGAAGATACTTGGTGTCGCCCTGCAGCACCTGTAATTCTCCTCACACTCCTCCATCTGTGCACGTCTGTTTCTCTGCAGTGTCTGTTAACTGAAGCGTCACACAGGAGGACAACGCAACACTTCAACACTACAGACATCTGCCTGCAGCGCCGCATCGATCTGGGTCACATTCATTCACGAGCACGTGCTCCTTAAATCAAATCACATCATGCTCCTGTCTTTTCCTTAACTGTTGATTACTTATAGCAGCACAGGGGAGCTAGCAGGTGTACTCACCTGGACAAGCTGGTCAGTCTGGTCTTTGATGATGGTTTAAGACCGGGAAACCAGCTAAACCAGATTAGACCAGCTTACTGTAGATCAGCGAATCACACCTCCTGAGATGTATTCCTACATATATATTAGGGAACAATTATAATACTTCAGAATTAATGCTTGCAAAATGTCTGAACTGCATTTCAGTAAATTCTCTTCCTGTCAGTTGAAAAGGAGTCAGTTCGTACTCTTCTATTCATCTTTAAGTGCTTGTGTTGCTCACATATCTACACAAATGCTGTGCAATGCGATGGTTTACCAGGCCAGAGCTGGAGCGAGTGAGTGAGGTCTCGATGTTTCTGCTGTCAGTGTGACACAACTCATCAAACCGCTCTGGCCTTCAGGGTTTGTGGGTAAAATCTGTCACACACTCACAGTCGCACGGAAAACTGAATTTAAACTACGGCCTGTCGACTGGAATCACATTTCCAATCCAGTCAAATGAATTGTCATTCTCAGCATTACAGCGCAAAGCTTCGCCTGTGGTGAGACTCATAAATCTCGGCCGTTCCTCTGTCTTCAGTCGAGAAGGAAACGCTGCACTTGCCAGCCAGCCGTGTTTTAAACATATACTTCGATTGATCCACGAGTTTAGACTTGAGTTTTTACTGACTAAGACGGTCTATGGTGTGGAACGGAATGGCTAATGCAACCTTTATTTCAAATGTTATGTTTTGGTGGAAAGCAATCTTGAATTAATTATGAAATGCTTGGTTTGTTATTGCCTCCAAAACACAATAACATCAGCCATGGCTTCCTGGGAACTCAGATGTTTGATGTGGTCTCCTCAAGTTTCATTCAGCTTCTTAAAATCTTTTACAGGCCTAAAATTCATAAAAAGAGAGAAGATTTTAGCTCTGGAGATAATAATTCATCAGTTGTGCAAAATACATATACAGTAGTTCCACCAAATCACAGTAATGGTGTATATCAAGATATTGTTATTTTGCTGCAAATATTAGATAGATAGATAGATAGATAGATAGAGAGATAGATAGATAGATAGATAGATAGATAGATAGATAGATAGATAGATAGATAGATAGATAGATAGATAGATAGATAGATAGATAGATAGATAGATAGATAGATCAGGTGCTGATTTTGAAAAACAAAAAGTCTATTGGTGAGGAATGTCTCACCTGAATGTCTCATCATTGAAAAACATTTACGATTCATGTGTTTTTCCAAAAGTCTCCATTTCACCCAGGAGAAACAACAGAGATATTAAAATGTTCTCATTTGTGAACACCCCCTAACGGTATGAGCAGCATGTGTTCTTCTGTGATTGTTAAAGAAGCCTACCTCTTCACATCCTCAGAAAATGAGGATCTGTTCTTTCTTCTGACGCTGTGTTTGAACCTGCGCATGTGTCTCTTGAGCAGGGTATCTTCTGCTGCATTCCCGGATAAAGCCAGCCTTTGATTCTTGCCTCACAGGTGAAGGAGTAACACCTGTTTGATCCCAGCACCACTGGATTAGATCCGACCCTCCTCCTCTCCAGATGATGGGTGCACGCGTCCAGGAAAGGACCTTATCAAAGCCACAGAGCATTTCTTCTTGAAAGGTTTGAGAAAGAAAGCCTGTGCTGCTCTGTGTGACAGTGCCTTAAAAGAGAAGATTGTTTATGTGAGAACAGGTTAGTTTTATTTAAAAGTAAATACGAAAAATGACGTTAATGATATAATGATGGGGATATTTTGTTGCAAATATTACACAAACATAGAAATGCCTATTTTAGGTCAGTCCAGTGAAGAAGGAAAAAGCTAAGAAATAAAATAAAATAACCAGAGCAGCTCATTGTGATTAAATAAATAAATAAATACAGTGATGTGCCTTAAAAATGATATTTTAGACTTTGAGATATATAATATATACAATATATATTTTTTAAAATAAAAATAAAATCACAGTGATTTTATCAAATTATAGTTTTGATGCAAATAATATTTAGAAAAGCATATTTTTAATAAATAAATAAATCGATAGTTATATAGAATATATATATATTTTTTTGCGATAACAATATATTTGTTTTATAGAAACATAGTTCCGTCAAAATCACAACAGTATATATTATGATATACATACATATCCAAACAGATATATCTGTGTGATGGTGCCTGAAAAGAGTAGATTTTACTTAAAATATTTATTAAACAGATTGTTTTTATTTGAAATATATATATATATATAGTTTTTTGCAGTAATGATATACATATTGAAACAATCATATTGTAAATATTCTAAATAAAATAAAATACAGCTCTGGGTGATTTTTGGATAGATAAGAAAAGAAAAAAGAAAAGAAAAGAAAGAAGCCTGCAGCTTCCCAGCAGAGGAGCGTACAGTGCATGCAGAAACGCAAGCGGCCTGACAGTGACGGATCAAGCAGCATATTCAAACATACCGGTGACGCTGACAGACTGTGGAGGAGGACCGCGCGCACCTCTGTCAGATGGCCCCAGTGGTGACCTGTCCGTCTGCCGCTTGAATACAGATGCTGGCGGAAACACGGCGTGACAGAGAGGCCATCAAAGCCTGACCGCCGGAAACATGCTTCAGCCTTCAGATGGATCTGAGCCTCAAAAAACAGCAGCACTGGTGATCTACATCTCTCACAATCTCTATCTGAACATAAAATCTACAAAAAATTTGAGTAGACATTGAAGTGTGCAGTATCACTGTACTGGCAGCCAGCAGCTAAAATGTTAGCACTGTAAACTGTTTTGAACTGGAATTGCTGGAGCAGAAATGGTGCAGTTGAGCAAGTTTAAATAATCGAGAAAAGCTATTTAATAGGCTACGGGGGGGGGGGGGGGGGGGGAGCGTGTGTGAAATTCACAGAGGAATAATACAAATAATCGAATTTTCATTGCATGATTAAGTGTGTCAATAAGGTCAGAAATATATATGCAAACAACTGTGCAAGTACACATTGTGTTTTCAGTAATGCAAGAGAACGTGCCATGAATGTTCAATAGGGGTCCCTACACTTTGAATGTGTAGCCAAGCATTTGTATACTTAGTATGTTTCTAGCCTAGTTATACCATCTTAAATTCTTTGAAAAGGCTGCTTAATTTCAATATATATCCATTAGTAATGAATAATAACCATCACACATCTGTTTACACATATAGTTGCACATACTGTTGCATGCATACACTGTAAAAAAAAAATCATTGCTAATATTGAAAAATTCAAGGCAACACATTGCATTCACATTTTTATGTTTTCCCAACGATTAGCAATGTAATTATCCCAATTACAATAACGTTGTTGTCCTTACTAATATTATTTAGTTCTGATAAGGGACAGCGCTTTAGCCATGTGATTACCCCAACAACAATAATGTTGTTGTCCTTACTAATATTACTTAGTTCTGTTGATGAACAGCACTTTAAATTCCTCGTTCTACCAATGAATATATGTTTGCTCAGTCAATAGCCTCGTTCACAGCACTAGAAAATGTTTATCAAGAATATATTGATTCTCTTTCCACTATACTGGAAACTCACTTATTTTCCTTTGGCCTACATATTTTTTTTTAATTCACAAACTAAAATAAATCCATAACAAACAATGTCATACATTTCAAGTATTTTATTTCACTGTGACCAAGGGTGTATTGTACTGATTAAAAACAAAAAAATAGGTGGCATTGTGCAATTAAACCTCTTCAAAATAATATTAATGAAAAATAAACACAGAAAGGCCACATAAATGTTTTCAATTAAGATAAATGTCACAGTAGACACTGTCACAGTGTTCTGGCACTCAGAACATAGCCCTAACAGCCGTAATTCACAGTAGCTGAACATGAAAACGTGTTGGGAGTAAATGTTACCATTGTAACCAACATACAAGAACTATAAATGCATGTCAAATGACATACCATATAACTCCAAAATGAAACCACAGAAAGGATACCAATTTAAGAGGTTTACAATCCAGAACTTCTGGGGCTCAGAAACATGGGCCTATACAGGTCAAATTGCAATTAAAATGTGAAAAGTGTAAATATGCAATCAACACAACCACCATAAATGAAAAACTATTAATACACATAAAATTTGACATCAAATACGTCCACAAAAACCTGAAATTTACACAGAATTACTGTTTGGGCAATGCGAAAAGTTCAAAAACATTTTGGTTAAAAGAGCCCATCCAGCATTACGTTAGAGCATCATGATACAAAATAAAATATGGTGTTTTTTTAGGCTGTGTGCATATGATTGTGTGTTTAATGTAAATGTTTGTCTGTGATGATCTTATGCATGTATTATGATGGTTATTGAGCAACTGTAACCAATCCTCTTGGGATGTGTGGAAGTTTGAACATTTGGTTAGAAGAGTCCATCAGCATTAGAGTTGCCAAGGAGCAAAACAGAAGAGAAGGCCAAGGCAGGAGAGATCTGGGATATTGTATGTTACTGTAAGCACCATACACCAAAAAACAAAACAAAAAACTTGAAAGATATCCTAACGATATCCTTAAGAATGCCATAAGTGTCTCTTGCATTTGTGCAAAAAAACAAAACATTGAAATCAACCACACATGAAGGTGCAAACTATTTTTAACATGAGCTACTCAATAAGAACAGTACATTCATATTACTATTGGCCTATACAGAAATTGCCCTTGGCCCCATTTTCCAGTATTTCACAATGCTAGTTTGTTCTTAAGCGATCGGACACGCTTTGTGCATTTAGGTCCCATTTCCATAAAGACGCTCTGTAGAGTATCAAAAGTGTACTTGAGATGTTTTGGGTAGGAAATGTTGAGGGCGTATAAAAGGCCAAAAAGGTATGCCACAGCAGTGGGAGTATCAGCGATGTCCTGTACAACTACAGATTCCTCCACAATCAATGAAATGTTTTGCACCTTTGAAGAGGAGGTTTCCACAGCACAGTCCTCGAGGACATAAAGCACCCCCACAGCCACTCCCTTTATGGCCACATCATCTGGATCAGTTTCCTATAATAGAGATGTCAAAACATTAAAAGGTGATTTTCAACACACAACACACACATCATCTTCATCTTGTAATTGTAATGGGGCAGCCGTGGCCTGCTGGCTAGGGGTTCGGGCTTGTAATCGAAGGCTTGCAGGTTCGATTCACTGTGTGCTCTGTGTGTTCACTAGTAGCTGAGGCAATCTTCTTCCATCCCATCTTTCTATGTTACTTTTTTCTCCATGTATTTCTGGAATGATGAGTGTTATTATTAATCACAACATTCACATTTGAATGTATAATTAGATTGATGGTGAACAGATGCACCTTTGCGATGATTTCTTGAAAGATGTGACCTTAAAGCTCCTTGAGTTTTGAAGACACACACACAGTTGGGGTGAACACACGGCCAATGGTTTGGTCTTCTGTGGTTAAGCTGATGATGTCTGATGAGACGGTCTTGGTCTGCGGAATAATCGCAAAACTTGCAATGCATGTGGTGCCAATTCTCTCACCTGAAACATATAATTATGACATTCAAAGACTTAATATTACATAATACAAAATATTACATAGGACCCACACAATGCAAAAAAACTGCTTAGGTTACATCAAGCCGGAGGCTATATTGTTCATTCAAGGAAATAATTAAAATGCCAGTTTACTTTAGCTAAATAAAGTGTGTTTCCATAGCATTTTTTACAAGTAAATAATGTGATTTTAGTTCCATAAAAGTATATATACCATAACCAAAATGTAAGGCCATTAATCATGTTTTAAGGTGTAAATCAGATTAAGAGTAAAACCACTAATAGAATATTACAATGACAAGTTAGCTGAAAAAATATCTTCACTAGCCATATAACATAGGTTACTCCGAACAAAATAGCTGGATGCTGGGCTAACTGTTACCAAAGATCCTTGATTTCGTGCTAGTTAGCTAACTTAGTCTAGTACTATGATTTCTAAACCACCTCTGCTGTTAGCATCTAGCTGCAAGTTAGACAATATGTTCTAGTTCTTGATAGACAGGCATGACTACCTCATCAAGTTTAGCTCATCAACTTAGAATGTGGTACAATTAACTTACACGAAATGTATTGAAACAATAGGCTACAATATATTTCTGGCCACATAGGTATAATATCTGAACACCACACTTTAATGGTGGAATTCTACACCGAAAAAAAAAATTAGTGGGATTTTAAGTTAGGTTGTTAGTATTACAACGATGACAGTGCAATTCAAACTAGCACATCTTCTGACGAAATATTTTCGATTAAATGCTTTTTTTGAAAATCATCCAATTCTTCTAAATCATTCCACAACTAAAGTGTAGTTTCAAAACGTAATTTAATACTTACTTTTACGCCGTCAATCCCGATAGTCCTAACTGGATAACTTGCAGATGAGAGAAAGACAACTTCGAGGGAGAGGAAAGCCCGCGTTGAGATCCATGTTGAAACCCCGGATGTCAGACAACATGCGCATGCGCTTTTCGCATTCTAATTGGCTGTTGTGCTTAATACGTTTTCTATGTTCAGTTTATTCTCAAAAACATGTTTACACATCATTGATATGCAAAACATTGGTCTAACATGGTTTTCTGCATACATTTATATTAATACACATTTTCCTGTCTGGAATACTAAAAATATCAACTCTACTGAATAAAACACCGTTTTATTTTTTACAGTGTACTGTAGAATGCATAGTCCCATAACCTGCTCCCTGTTTGCAGGGGATGCATGAGGACACATGAATGTTGGACGGGATTCCAGCCACCTCCAATAACGCTGACAGAATCAGCTTGACTCTGTGTAAGAATCGACTGGCGTCCACACTTTTGGACTGAGAGAAGCACAAACAAGTCAGTCATAAGATACACTACAATGTCTGTGGATGGAGTTTCACACTTCTAGCACAACAAATGCACACTGTTAATTGGATTTCTAATCATATTTTACACTATAACTAGTGTTAAAATGAGCTCTGAAAGATATTCTTTACTATCCAGGGTAAAAATTTAAGTGTATACTAGAGAATCTATACCCAGTCCCAGGTATAGATGGGATTAGTTATAGATTTGTGTTGCTGCAGCGATGCACAACAGGGCTTTGTTTGGAACCATTTTTGTTAGTGAGACAATATCTCTACAATTTAAATCACTTAATATGTATTTCTTGTTTATTGAATTGTTGCCCAAACACAAAGAAAAATCTTCCACAGACCATGCTAACTAAAGAAAGTTTTTGCAGAAATTCTTTGGTTATGCAATCTGATTGTTGCAGCAGCTGTCCGGGTGGCTGGTCTCAGACGATCTTGGAGGTGAAGATGCTGGATGTGGAGGTCCCGGGCTGGTGTGGTTACATGAGTCTGCGGTTGTGAGGCCGGTTGGATGTGCTGTCAAATTCTCTGAAACACCTTTGGAGACAGCTTATGGTAGAGAAATGAACATTCAATAAACAGGGAACAGCTCTGGTTTACATTCCTGCTGTCAGCATGCCAAATGCACGATCCCTCAAAACTTGATACATCTGTGGCATTGTGCTGTGTGATAAAACTGCACATTTTAGAGTGTCCTTTTATTGTGACCAGCCTAAGGCACACCTGTTTAATAATCATGCTGTCTAATCAGCATCTTGATATGCCACACCTGTGAGGTGGATGGATTGTCTCGGCAAAAGAGAAGTGCTCACTAACACAGATTTAGACAGAATTGTGAACAATATTTGAGAGAAATAGGCCTTTTGTGTACATAGAAAAAGTCTTAGATCTTTGAGTTTAGCTCATGAAAAATGGGGGCGAAAACAAAAGTGTTGCGTTTATAATTTTGTTCGGTGTATGTGCAAATTAGCTGGCAGAAAACACAAAAAGTTATATTTCCCTACACTCTGAAAAACGTTGGGTTGTTTACTTTAGGCCTACCCAATATCTGGGGACGTTTGTTTTTTTGTATGTTTTTCTAACCCTGTTACCAAAATATGAGATGTCTAATTAGTTAAAAATTCTAGAAAATATATTCATATGAAATAAAACCCTACAAAAGGCTATGAAGTTCTATAAAATACATTTTAATTTAAATTAAAAGCCACAAATGCACATTTAGTTACAGTGTAAAATACAATTAATATACAATTATAATGATATTTTACATTCTCAATGCTAATGAGCTCCAAAAGATATTCTTTACAATTCATGATAAATATTTAAATATATACGGGAGTTTCTGTACTTTTGCTGTCTGTCTTTGCAAGTCAATTCTTCTGTTGGCTTCCTTTCCCTGAGAGACAGAAGGAGAGAAAGCGAGGCATGGAGTCACTGCTGAGCTGCATATGATTAAACCAATCCAATAAAAGAGCTCATTGCTGTTCTGTGTGCACCACATTAAAGTGCTCGATGGTAATGTACGTGAATCCAGATATAGAAACCAGCAGCAGATACTTTCACACTACATGAGAAAAACCCTCAGTGTTAAAACACAAGCCATGGAACCAAATTCTAGAGGCTGGTTTGTGTGGATATCACATTTTCAACACAGTGTGCCTCGAGTATATCTTATAACTGATACTTTCCACAAAAAGATAGGGCTAGAAAATCTCAAAAACTGTGAAAGGAGGTGCTAAACTTTCAGAAACTCTTTGACTACCTCAGGAGGTCAAACTAAATATCATATGAGATTTTATATTTTCAATTTATTTTATATGAGGGTTGCTGTTTTTTAACCTTGTTACCAAAATATGGTTTCTAAACAGTTTAAAATCCTACAAAATAATAATAATAAAAAACTCATATTAAATAAAATCCTATAAAACAAAATACAATTCTGTAAAATAAAATACATTTCTACAAAATAAAAATACTTATAGTTTAGAAAAATTAAAATAATATATAAAAAGTTTAATTCTGAATAAAACAAAATAGAAAATTAATTTAATAAAGGTTAGAATTGGCACATGGTTGACACTATAGGCTGTTAACACTGCAAATGAATCAGATGTTATTTAAAATTGGTTGTTTCCTATTTTATTAGATTTTTCCAGCTCTGTTACCAAAATACAGGACATGTCTAAACAGTTTAAAATCTTATAGAAATATACAAAATGCTATAAAATTAAATTCTATAAAATTAAATAATAAAATAAAACACTTCTTATTTTAAGTAACAAAGATTCTAAAAAAGAATCTACATTTAAAAATTAGAAAATGATTTCTAAAACTCTATGGTTAAATAGTTGAGATTGATGAGTGCAACCAACACTAAAAACTATTCAGACATTATTTAAATATCTTTTAAAAAAATTAAGAAAAATTAAGGTAACAATATTACACATAATATTTTTGAGTAGTTTTTCAGGCTTGATTTTTTTAATGGCATCTACCTGAATAAATCATGTGAAATCTCCTAAATTAATTAACACAATACATTTTATATAATTAGGGAAATGTGCTCATTTATTTTAAGTTTATTCTCAAAAGTCTGTGATTTTAAATGAGGTCTGTTTGTATTTTGTTATTTAATAAATTTACAAGACTGTATACAGCCAATCACCTCAAGTAGGAAAATACTTGAGAAATACTGGAAAGTACTGCACTAGCACTAGCAAAGCTACTGCTCATTAAACAAGGTTAGAAGAGTAGTATCCATACCCACAAGCTCTACTCTTCAGCACAGTGGTAACGATTGCACTGTGCAATGGAAACTTCAATGTTACAGAAACTCTTACAAATGTCAAATGTAACTGAACATTAAACATTAATAGATGCTTCCTTTCACCCAAAAATATAAAGTAGCATTTAATTTCAAAATTTACTCTCCATATCCAGCCATATGCAAAGAATGCTGGAAACTAACAGTCACCTCTAAAATAAAACTGCAAAACTGAGCTAATTCTCTTAAAATAAATAGGCAGCCTTCTTTCCTTAATTATTTTAGTTTAATCAGTTCCCCAATTCAAGCACCAAAACTGCTTAAGTCTCCTTAAAAAAATGAGGAAAATGCATATCTTGGTTTTATTAGTAAAAAGTCCTCATTCTTTTCTATACAACACTGAATCATAATTTCTTTAATGAAATCCACACATTATTTTTAATTATCACCTTAATTTTTTTAATGAAAATTACAAGACTCATGATTCACTTTTTACAGTGAATCAAATAATTGAAAGTTTTGAGTGCAATTTTCTGTGCACCTTTTGTGTTTGAGGTTTGACTGTTTCTGAGATCTGTGTCTTGTTGTGGAGACGTGGAGGCAGATGAAGGTCATTGTGATGATGAAGGGTGGAGCTCCATGCTTCCGATGCATTAGGTGATGAGTTCGTCCAATTACAGTCGACTTCCCTGAGGGCCACTGCGCCGAGATACAAGATCATCACCTTGATCGTCAAACACTGTAAAATCTATTCCATTCAGCCTCCTTCTTTATGTATCAGATGTCGAAGTCTCATTTAATGACCTTCCAGTTCATTATCTGCCATAGGCTCATTAGCAGAATTACTCCTGTGGTTTAGATATTTTTATGATCAGCTGTAGTCTTTTACGGTCAGGATAAAACTGTGTTCTCTTCAGTAATGTGACATTTACGATGAAGTACAGTTTTTCATTTTTTTTAAATCAGGACTGTAAGCAGGCATAGACTGGGATTTTCAAGTGATGCTGTGAGTGACATTTATATCCTTTCTCTGTCAGCCTCTCAAGGAGTCATATCTGGCCAGTACATGACAGCGAGGGGTCAGTCTTATTAGAGGGCCCTGGCTTTGAGACACAGCGCTAGAGAAGGTCGTGTTCTCAGACGGCCGATCACACACTGTCACTTAACACCGGCCGTGTCTTGTCACAGCCTGTTTGTGTAACGCTCTCACCTCTCAATGAGATATGAACAATGACAGCCGTTTGACGAGTGTCACCCGGGCAGAGCTTGACAAAGAGAGAGGCCAAGTGATAGAAAGTCACCCTGCTGCTGTCGTCCTAGCTGGCTTCTTTAAGCTGATCATCAGCAAAAATGAGCTGGTTAGTTGACCTCTGACCATGGTACCAAAACATCGGACACTTTTACATCCTATAAAATCCTAAAAATCCTTTAAATAAAATTAAAATCCTAAAATAAAAAAGAGAAAGAAAAGAATGTATAAAATTTGAAAATTAAATTTAAAAAGTTTGAATAATTGAGCTTGATGAATGCATTCAACACAATAAATTGTTCAGACAATATTTAAAAATAGTTACATTTGAAAGAAACATTCACAGAATAAAAAGTCAATATTTATTTTTATGTAAATTATCCATTTAAACTTATCCAGTTTATGTCTAAGATCCAGTTAATGTGTGCGTGTGTACTGTATATATACACACATACAAACACACACACACACTTGTATGGCCTGTTCACTTTGAAATGTCATGTTAAGAGAGCAAAACATAATATGACTACAGTTGTGTTACTGTAAAGCACTAAAACTGATTATAAAAATATCTAAACCACAGGAGTAATTCTAGTACAGAGCATATGGAAACAGCATCTAATATTGAACATAAAGGTTATTAAGTGAGACTTCGACCCATAAACAACACACACAACCAGAGAAGATGGAGTGTGTACTGCACATTTTGGTAAACGTAGTAGGTTGTGTGGGTATTTACTGAGAAAATTATACAGTCAACTGTACACAGTGGCCAGATTTCATCCTGATATCTAATGTTACCTGAAGTCAGAGGTCAAACACTGCCGTTTCTGGTTATGATTCTGCACTCAACCTCCCATACTGATGCTCTCCGTCATCCTTTCGCTCAGTAAAGCATGCTTTATTTGCTCAGATTTATCCGCTCTTTAATCGCTGTGTGCGATCAATATCCATTTAGGCTGTGCATCAATTTGAATAATGCACATTGCTTCTTTTTTTTGTAATTCTCCTCGAAATGAATCCTGTGATGATGTTTTTGAGAACTGCCTGCAGAAGAGGAAGCAGACTGTGAATGAAACAGAATGTGAAAAGATGTGAAAAGAATGCATCATCTCCCAAATGTAAAACTTAATTTAGAACCACAAACACTTCTCAAGGGTTGTGTTGGGTTAAGTTAGTCATACGTGAGTGATGTTGCACCACCCGCTGAGCAGATTTCTTTGTGCTTTAAAGGCAGTGCATGTCAACAAGTAGTGCTGTCAGCTAACTTAGATTCAAAATGCTATTGTATGCTTGTTGTGTATTGTTTTAAAAGTCATTCCATAAGTACCCGACTTACAAACGCGCTGGTGAGGCTTCTTCAGGAGCAACAGCTTTGATGAAGTGTCAAGAACCTTCAAACATGGTGACTGACGTGCTTTCTGGTGCAACGCTGACTGGCAGTGTCCTGGAGGAACCGAAGAGCGTGTTCAAAGTTCTGCTGCAGCGCTGACCCGACAACGCAGTACAGCTCTGCCATGAGTGACACATGAAGAGTTGATGGAGAGAGATCTGCGATGGATCAAAGACAACACCTGATGAAAGAGACACAGCCAGCAGGAGACAACAGGAAACAGAAGGAGGGTGAGAGAGAGAGAAGACACAAGAAGAACGAATCATCATATGTGTTTGTAAACAGATACTAACTCTTATTACCTAACTATCTATCTGCAAACAGATGGTTTGTTTCAAACTAAGCCTAACTATCTGCAAACAGATGTTTTAACTTAAATCTTGCCTATCTATACATCCATCTATCTATCCATATTTTAACTATTATTGTTTCTATCTACAAACAGATGGTAACTAAATAACCAACCAATTAACTGTTTAACTGAAACTAACAGTAAATAATCAACCAATCCACAAAGCTTATCGTTTGGAAAATCTCTGGGAATTGGACATACTGTGCAAACTGTTAGTAACAAAACTAAAAACTAACTAACTAACTAACTAAGAGTTTACCAGAAATTAACACAAACCAACCCAGAATGCTTAGCATTTGCTTATCACTCTGGGACTAGACATACTGTGCTAACTGTTACTAACGAACTAACATACCAAATAACTAACTAACTAACTAAAAGTGTACCTGAAACTAACACTAACCAATTAACACAGAATGCTTATCGTTTGAAAAATACTCAAATACTGGGAACAAGACAATATTGTGCAAACTGTGACTAACTAACCTATAAGTAACAATTAACTTTCTAACCAACTTGCTTGAAACTATCACCAACCAACCCAGAATGTTTTTCGTTTGGAAAAATTATTTGGGAACTGGACAGACTCTGCCAACTGTTAATAACTAAACTAACTAATCAACTAACTAACAAACCTAAATAATGGTTACCTGAAACTAACACTAACCAAGTATCTAACCAACCCACACTGCTTATCTTTTGAACAGATTGTGCAAAATGTTACTAATGTAACTAAGCAACTAAATAACCAGCTAAGTAATTGTTTACCTGAAACCAACACAGGCCAACCAACAATCCCATAATGCTTATCATTTGGAAAAATGGGAGCTGAAGAAACTGTGCTAGCGGTTACTAACTAAAGTAACAAGCCAACTCATTAACCAATTAACTTTTAGGTTTAGCTGAAACTAACAGTAACCATCCTTTCTTCAATTGCTCTAAAACCTTGGAATTATTTACCTGCCAAGATTAGGCAAGTAAAATCCATTAGGTCTTTTAAATCTTCCCATAAAACCTTTTTTTTTTTGGGGGGGGGGGGGGGTTGCCTTTACCTGATTATTTTGTAACTCTCATATTTTTGGACTTACCTAGTGAATTTTTCAGCGTTTGTTTTTATTTGGTATTTTATCTTTGTTTGTGTCGCGCTAACCCGGTGGAGGTATGGCTGTCTTCCGTGTACATTTCTGTAGTTGTGGTTCAACGTGTCATTTTCTTTCTCCTACATGCCGCCTTCCCTGTGCGCACGCTGCGCTCTGGTGCGGGCTCAACCAGGTGATTTTAATTGGGGAAATTAGAAGCTCGCGCCTGGTTCAGTGTTTAAATACGCGCAGCAGTCATTTGATTGGGGTACAATGCGAAGAGAGGTCGGCAGAGGCACAAATTCATTCACTGTGAGGAACTGGGACTTTTTCTTTTCTTTGATTATGACGGGCTATCGGTAAGCTCATGTTGACTCTTGTTTCACAGATTTTAGTTTGAATCATTTGTCTGTCCATCTGTTTGGTATTTAATGTGGTAAATGTGTAAATGTTTGAAAGCAATTAATACTGCATGGTTTAAAAAGAGAAACTGTTAACTAAGACTAAATGTTTAGATTGGTATAGTGTTGCTTGTAAAAGACCAAGCTGTGTTGCCTGTAAAATGCATTTGACCTTTCCTGTTTTAGGAAAATACCTGATTATTTAAAATGTTTGTGTTTTCTTTTTCTTTTATTTATTTAAAGGTTTTTCACCTGTTACATCTGATCCTACTACATTGAAATCAACTGATCAAAAGAAATATTCTTCTGAGTGAAATCCCAAGTCTGGTCCCTTTCAAGTGTGGGCACCTCACAGTTAAAATACACTTGACAGTTTGTATTTAATTTTTATTAATGCATTGTTTGCATATTTTCTATTTGATCTTATTCTTGTGCAGAGCTTTGAGTTATAAAAAAATATGTTTGTTATTATCCAACCAACCAAATAACCCAGAATGCTTACTGTTTGGAAAACTCTTTGGGAACTGGACAGACTGTGCCAACTGTTACTAACTAAAACATACTAACTATAAACAGATGGTTTACCTGAAACTATCACTGACCAGCCAATCAACTATCTATCTTTTACTTGGAGAAGCTTTCCCACTTGGAGCAGCTCGGGTTTAATACCCATCCAGCTGCCCCAGGCTGCAGCACCAGACAATAATACCATGCACTCCACCTAAATGTCACTCCAGAGTCCAAAGGCCTCATTTACAGAAATTAAGCAAATTAGCCAGAGGTGTTGGTTAATGTTCTTCCTCTTTGAGCAGCGGCGAGGCTGGAGCACATTAAAGCGGAGCAGTGTGCATGGACTTGGCCCTGCCGGGGGGAGCTGGTGGGTGGCCAGTGTGGCCAGTTTTGAAAAAAAGAGATGCAGGGAGCAACATGAATGAGATTTGTAATGAGCACAATGCTTCCTCAGCATGCCATGTTTGCCCAGAGCCATGAAGCTAATCATGTCTGGAGCGCTTACCAATGTGATGGGTTCAGAGAACATGCAATGCACAATAAAACACCACCACTGCTCTCTTGTTAACTTCACACTAATCATAAGAACAGCCTTCTTTCCTCTAAATATTTAACTTTTACTGTTTTCTTGCTTGTCCTATTTATTGTCTATGTCTGTCTGTTTTGTATTACTCTTCAATGCATGTCAGCAAGACCTCTACTGTAAAAAACAAACAAACATTGCTTTCATATCTCAGGAGACTTAAAGGAGATCAGTCATAGTCTTTTTTTTCCTTCTTTTTTTTAGTAATGGAAATATTATTTATTTATTTATTACTTTAGTGTTAGTTCAATACTATAATCCTGGTGGACAATACAATTTTTAAAGCATTTGTTCGACTACAGTAAATTTTCTGTTGGATGTTAAAGCAACATTCAGAAAATGTTTAATCAACATTTATGATTTATAATGTACATTTAAAAATGTTTAACAGGGGTTTGTAGACAAACAAGTTGCTTAAAATAAAACAAAAGCTGAAGCGATATGTCAGATTTCTCAACAGTGTTCCTGTGTTTGCCCTGTCTTTTTATTGTTGTTTTTTTACAATAAAAATGACAAAAACAGCTAAATTACTAAAACGTTAAAATTAAAAATTAAAACAGAGTATATAAAAATAAAAACGAATTTAAAATAGCAATACAAATATTACAATCTCAAAATATATTATATTATATTATATTACATTATATTTCCGGCCTAGGAACCTGTACAAGACATGTTTGTTGGCAACAGGTCGTGTGGACAGAAATTCAGCCTGTCTAATGAAGAGCAAAATATTCATCAGCTGAAACACTCAACTGATCATCCCAGACATTCCCCTTAAAGAAAATGGCCTCTCTACTTCTACAAATTGATTTTTTTTTTCATTTTGCTTTTGCTATGGCTAATACATCTAATTGTAAAAGCCAGTGAACCTTAAAAAGGTTTCTCCACTATTGAAGTGTGTCCGTGGCAGAGGACGAGGAGACTACCAATTACTACAGTCCTAATAGTGCATCTGTGGGTATTCTGATGGACGAGCACTACAGCACGCAAACACGCTGTAATGGCTTTAGATCAAATTGTGTTGGCACGGCTCTAAATGGACTTTACTTGAATTTACTGTCTAGGAAAGCAATGTGCAGATATTGACCCACGGCTCTTCGTGTTGCACAGGTAGTGAGGACTACAGAGTGAGTCTAGATATGGCATATTGATATTCATATAAACAAAGCTAACAGTGATGCACTTACTGTTTTAGGTAATCAAATTTGTGATTTTTGACTAGCAGATGATAAATAAGCAAATATCACAAGTATATTCACTTTTTCACCTGGCAGATGATAAAACAGGCAAACACCACAAGTATAGTTGCTTTTTCACCTGGCGGATGATAAAATATAAGTTTAATAAATAAACTAAAAATAAAATAAAATAAAATAAAATAAAATAATAAAGCAGTAATAGTGCTGCAGTTACTGTTTCAGGTAATCAAAAATGTGATTTTCGCTAAAGAGACATTAAAACAATGGCAAAGGCAAAAATGGCAAGTTTTATCTTTTTTGATTTTTTCATCTGGCAGACAAGTAGCTTATAAACAACACTAAAAGTGAGGCAGTGCCCCTTTCATCCAGTGTGTAATGTAGCTGCAAATGAATGTAAACGATCTGTAAAGTTGTAAAGCTAAAAAAAGTGCATGATAAATAGTTATTGTTTCCCAAAATAAAGAATCAAAGCTTCACGTCACGGGGTAACAAATTTGCATAATGCACCTGTGTTCTACGTTGGCCGGCCGTGGACAACTTGACCCCTCAACAAACACGTCATTCTACTTGACGACTGCTTCTCTAATCTTGGGGAGTTCAACACAAGATAAATGATAAATAATAGATGTTTATATTTTCTATTGAGCGTTCAAAATACAGAAGAATTAAAATGAAAGGCATATCGTTTCCAACACTGCTGCACACCGTAGAACAATCACAACAGACTTGGCCATCTGACCAATCAGAGTAGAGCAGGCTCACGGAAAGGAGGGGTTTAGAGTGAATAAATCTTTGAACTGCTTCAAACAAATTGTTAAATGCATATTCTGAGAAAACAAAAGTGTTTTTTGACCTTGCATGCATGTAATCCTATTGTAGGAGGCTCCAAAAACAATTTCAGGAACCTTAATGGCATAATGGGGCACTTTAAGCAATCAAATTTGATTTTAGATTGGCAGACAATAAAACAGACAAAAATGGCAAGTTTAATAATTTTTCTCCTGGCAGATAAAATATAAGTATAAACAACAGTAATGAGGCAGTTGCAGTTTAAAGCAAACAAATTTGTGATTCATACCTAGCAGACAATAAAACAGGCAAAAATTGCAAGTTTAATAGTTTTTTTTTTTTAGTATAAACAACAGCAATAATGAAGTGGTTACTGTTTTAATCAAATCAAATAAATAAATCAAACAGACCGACAAAAAATATTACTTTTGATTGTTTTTTTCACCTGGCATAAAATAAAGCAGGCAAAAGTTTAATAATTGTTTTTCTCCTGGTAGCCGATAAAATATAAGTATAAACAACAGCAATAATGAAGCAGTAACTGTTTTAATAAAATAAAATAAATCAAACACACACACACACACACACACAAAATATATAAATAAATGTTTGATTGCTTTTTTCACCTGGCATAAAATAAAGCAGGCAAAAAACACAAGTTTGATTTCTTTTTTGCCTAGAAGATGATAAAATAAAAGTTTTAATAACAGTAATAGTGTGACATTTACAGTTTTAAATCAATCAAATTTGTGACATATAAGGAAAAAAAAAAAAAAAAAAAAAAAAAAAAAATATATATATATATATATATATATTATTTTTTTTTTTTTGTCTGGCTAGCAGCAAAATGGAAGTATAAACAACAGTAATAATGAGGCAGTTACTGTTTTAATGAATCATATATTTGATTCATGCCTGGCAGATGATAACACAAGTCTGATCGCTTTTGAAAAGTAATTTCTTCAGATACTGATTTCTACAGCTGCAAAATGCATCATTTACTTTCATAAAAGAGCATTACACACGTTAATGGATATAGACTCCCCTAAAAAAAAAGCAGGGATCATTCATAATAATTTTCCTTTGCAGCTGATTAATTCTTGGCAAGCATTTCAGAGCGAAGCCTGTTCCACAGTCCTGTGTTACAAGCGCCCAACTTGTCTTTTCATATTTCATGAGCACGAGAAAGGCAAGTTTTTCCCATTGTGATGGTGTTTTCCCCTTTTCTCTGTAAACCCAACAAACCAGATTATGAATGCTGCACTCTTCTCCGCTAGGAAATGGGAATCTAAAAACGATTCATGATGCCATTTCTCCCACATCTCCCTGAAGGAGCAGCAGGTTTTTTCATGAATTAATTAGCCGAATTTGTATGAAAATAGGTTTGGCGTGACATCTGGTCTGGTTGTAAGTGCTAAGTGCTAATGAGGCCTATTCAGAAGATTTGCATCTGTTGACTGCGTCTGGTTCCTGTGACCCAGTGTCCTCTCAAGGACTTGAGTTGAGCTCCTCTTCAATTTCTGAGGCAAATAAATCATTAAAATCATTAAGCAGAAGTATGCGGATATTTCACATAACAATCAGTAGATATCAAAACGCTGACCATATGGAGTATCAAACTGAAGTCTGACTGTTGATTAAAGTTCCAGCTCTTAATCCTGAAGAACTAATTCAGCAGAAATGTTGTAATAATTTATTCACCCTTGTGTCATTCCGTCTCTCTTTCTTTATTTCTGTCTGCTGTGGAACACACAATGAGATGTCAGGCTGAATGTCTGAGCAGCTTTTTCTATATAATTAAAGGGGATGGTGATTTATGCTGCCAACTCTAAAAAAAACAAAAATCAACCATACAAGTATCATAAAAATACAGCATATGACTTGTGGAAGTCAATGGCTACTGTCAACTGTTTGGTTACCAACATTCTTCAAACTATCTTATTTTGTGCACAACAGAACAAAGAAACTCATATAGGTTTGGAACATGTAAAGGATGACAGAATTTCCATTTATGTGTGATCTATCCCTTTAATTCAATAGAAAAACATATATGAGCACATAAATCAGTATAAATCTGGGATCATAATGGTTGTATTGCATTAAAAAAATGATGTTTTTGACTGAGCGGTTGCTGTGAACTCCAGGGAACCCCAGAGGTGTGATGACACCTCGAAGAAACTCAACCTACCCTAATTTCCAGTAGATTAACCAGTTTAACGTATCTTACTGCAGCTTAACCAGCTGAAAACACTGACCTTATGACTTCATCTACGCACTTTCCTTCAGGTGGTTTGAGAGCAGCTCTCATGTTGGGGACTACAGTATAATTCATTTTTTCAACGATTAGCTAAAGTTCACCGGTACACGGTGAGTTGAGAAACGGCAGCACATACTGGGACATAAATAGATGTTGTGCATGTCCTTATTCAAGGTGAGCTGTGCAGAGTGGAAACTCAGCCTTTTCAAATACAGAATAATTTATCAAGGAGAAAAGACGCTCCGCAGCGCTCCATATGTAAACACTCATCAGCATGACCCATGCACAAGCACTCTGGGATATTTACAGATCTGGATTAGGATGTTATTATTGCATTAATGCATGCTGTTCAGATACAGTTATTTGTGCAAAGACAATCTGCCTACCAACAAACTTCACTCACTTACACACAAATACACACAACCTGAAACCCTCCTAAGCCACCAAACCATATAAGCAAACCACCATAGAATGTTTTGTTGTTGTTGTTGTTGTTGTTGTTTTTCATTGGGCCCTAGAAAGCAACCCAGAAGTGCTACTAAGAATACCCCTAGCAACTGCAAGGCAACACAATGGCAAAATTCCAAATCATGCAAGCCCAGGGCTAGAAAGCATCAACTTAGCAATCACCCAGATCATGCTAACAACACCGTAGCAACCACTCACAACATCCAACTAACCTGGCACCACAAGACATGTGACTGGCAGTGAATTAGGCCAGTAAGCAACTACCTAGAAACAACCCAGAAAGATCCAGAACTCCCTAAAAGATGCAAATAAATGCCCTCGCAACTGCACAGCTACACCCTAGCAACTTTACAACATCTTCTTAACATGAGTTGTATTCATGCAATCACTGAAGACTTCGTTCTTCTTCTTCACATCACTTTCAAGCTTTTTTGACTGGATATACCTAGCAACCATCTGGAATATCCTAGAAACACCTCGTAACACCTACTCACAACATCCAAGCATCCTGGCACCACAGGACTAGACCCTAACAACCACCCAGAAAACACTAGCAAGCGTTATGGCTTGTTCAAGGTTTCTTTATTTAACCCTCATGTAGGGATGCTGATCTCTCTCTCTCTCTCTCTCTCTCTCTCTCTCTCTCTTCAATGCAATTGAACTGATTTACACTCTCCTAGCTGCTGAGATCATGTAAGCTTTGTGCTGTAATCTACATGAAACACAGAGGAACACACACACAGACACACTGTGAGGCACCCTGTGTCAGATAAAAAAACCCGTGCCCTGCGGCCTTACTGAATTCAGCCTCATCTCTCTGTCTCTCTCTCACACAAAAGCTGTATATAGCTATATATGTGTGTAAAAAAAGATGCCATAACCATAACCAACAACAGTTCACCCAAAAATAACCATCACATGTAAACACATGTAGACACTTCTTTTAAAGTAAACATGACATACTGTCAACCATTTATTTTACTTACATATAGAAAAAGAAAAGATGTAGGACTTGATTTTATCCATCTGGAATTTATAGGATTGTAAAAGCAGCGTTCAATAACAGACAGAGTGGAACGTGAAGTCTAAAAGAGCATCTCCATGTATTCCAATCGCAATGTTTCAATCATTATGAATGCCATTACCTGAAAAAGTAGCCTAAACCAATTGCTAAATAGCTATCTGTTAACATCAACCTGTAGCTCACATGGCCTTTGTGCAGTGTTACTTCAGTATCATTTAAAAAATATTATTGTATTTTATTAAAGCAATTGTTCACTCAAAAATTAAAATTTGCTGAAAATTTACTCCACCTCAGGCCATCCACAATGTAGATAGTTTGTTTCTTCATCAGAATAGATTTGGATAAATGTAGCATTACATCACTTCCTCTCCAGTGGATCCTCTGCAGTGAATGGGTGCCATCAGAATGAGTGTCCAAACAGGTGATTAAAACATAATAATCCACAGATCAATCCACAGATCAAGCAATGTTTACAAGCAAAAACAGACTACACAGTTGTAAACAAATAGGCGGGTGGATTTTGATGTGAGAGGACAACAGTGGATGGACGTTTTCCACTGGAGGAAGTGTTATTATGGATGGATTATGGAGTTGTATATTAGCTGCTGGAATTGAAGGTTTAAAGTTAAAACACTTTTTTTCTTCTTCTTACAAACAAGCAGCTTTTGGCTTCACGAGTTATTAATTGATGGATTGGAGTGATGCAGATTATTTATTGTGATGTTTTTATCAACTGTTTGGACTCTCATTCTGATGGCACCCATTCACTGCACAGGATCCATTTAAGTTATTTTAATCCTTCAAGTTAAAAACAAATTAAAATTTGGCATTGCCAACTAGTTTAAATGAAATACATTTTTGTACATTTTATTTCAGTTAACATTCAATCTATTTCAACTAACAATTTTTTTTTATATACGTACTTGATTTTTGGTTTTGGTTACGTCACGTTTATTTTTTTATTTTTTTATTTTATTTTTCATAACATGGACCAATGAATCGTTCGGGAATCAGGAATGTGCATAAACAGGATCACATTTTTTGATCCTATTTCATGGTGATGATTGTATAAGACTGTTTTTTCTAGCTGGTGTGTGTTCTGTCAGCTTCCATTCCACTGCTTGTTGTTGTACGGTGAGTCGAGCTGCATGTTTATTCTCCCTCGAGGACCCTCGCTGTTGTCTGTCTTTGGCCTAGATACAGATCAGCGGTGTGGATTCTTACTCCACTGCCTCGGTCCTGCAAAACACGTCATTCTCACCTGGCTCTCCGGTCGTCCTCACACTCGCTCTCCACTGGTTTAAGTCGTTAGCACGTTATTCACCCTCCACCTGACAGCAGCAACAGAGTCAGTCTGCTTGCAGTCACACACCACTGTTCACAGTGAGTGGCCTCCACAGGTCGCCTCCATTCGCTCCACATGTGTTAAAAGCAACAGGGCTGCATGGTAGCACGTTATCCTGCTGACTGACAAACGAGAAGAAGAGAGAAGACGGCGATCGAAAGACCACGTGTGAGGAGAGAAAACAAGGGAACGGAGGGGGAAAAACAGAGGAACAGAAAACAAACACAGAGCTATAAAGACTCAGGAATTAAATAAATAAACAATACCTTATTCAAGTTAATAATTTACAATATCTCAAGTTATTATACACATATATATATGTGTGTGTGTGTGTGTGTGTGTGTCAGATAGATGTTTCTCTTTTTTTTTTTTTTTAAACATGATTTCTGCACAGATTATTGGGCTACAAAAGAGCTGACATGGTTAGTGTCTCATTTAATTACATTTAAATATAGAAATAATCAATAACAAACTGACCCAGAAATACTTTATTAAGTTTTATACTATCATTCAAAAGTTTGGTAAGATTATTTTTTATATTTTTTGGGGGGGGTCTCCTCTGCTCACCAATCTGCATTCATTTGATCAAAAATACAGTAAAAACAGTAATATTGTGACATACTTTTTCTATTTAAAATAACTTGTTTCTATGTGAACATATTTTAAAATTGTATTTATTGCTGAGATCAAAGCTGAATTTTCAGCATCATTACTCCAGTCTTCCTTGTCACATGATCCTTCAGAAATCATTCTGATATGCTGATTTACCCAAACCCCAAGTTTAAATGGGAAAAACACCAAATTTTCAATGTTGTCTCAGACTTTTGGATCCCACAGTAAATCAACTATATAACAGCATGCAACAGCAGCATTTGGCTGGCATCTGTCTCCGGCTGTTTTATAATCCCAGTCCATCCCTGGAAAGAATAAAGAAAATGAAATTGTGGAGAACAGAGCTCAGTGTGCACCCACACACAGCTGGATAAACAGATCAACAAAACGCTGATGCAACGCGTTCTGTCTTTTTCCACAAGGCCCTTCTCATCTGGTTATTAAGGTCACGCTTGTTTTTTATAATAATTTTTTGGTCATCGGAGGAGTGAAACCTCAAGTTTCAGGCCCAAATCTAATTAGCCATTGCTTCTAATGAGCACCGTGGCGGTACGAGTGGGAGAGAGTGAAATCACGACACTGGATTGGATTCAGGGCAGCAGCTGATTGGTCCTTCAGGTTTAATATGCACACTTTGGTTGCAGGCGACAGGGGAGTATCCAGATAGATCCAGGTGTTGGCAGCTTTCGCTGGCGGTCTGTCGGGATTGGACGATCTGGGGGTCACATGACCTCCAGCCTGAATAATTTGTGTTAAAAATGTGCTGTAACCAGACGGGAAGGAAGTCGACCGGAAGTTGAAGTCGGCCGCGTGCCGCCATCTTGAAGCAGAACTTCACTTGCGTTAGCATCCCATTGACTCCCATTCATTTTGCCGTCACTTTGACAGCGAATAACTTTACATCTGAGGCGTTTAAAGACTCCATTTGTCCATTATTTATTTCTAAAGATACACGACAATGTATAAAGGGCTCCATTACCTTCTATGTTACATTATGGCCCCGTAGAAACAGTTTTTGTAAAAATAGGCTAACGATTGCGTCATAACCACTCGACTCTCTGTCACACAGTAGAGAAATTACCGTACAGACAGAAGGAGAAGCTCGCAGGCAATCGGGGAGACGTCAAGAGAGAAGCCCATTTTAAAATACTATACAAAATAATTAATCAGAATACTTACTCCTGCTCACTCACGCCAAAGAACTCCCCGCTCAAGCTTGCCGTCTCTGCAAGATTAATGATGGCAGTTTGCACGCACAGCTACTAGAAGATTTACATCTGTCAGACAGGTTGCTGACGTCATCAAGCTTAGTTTGAGTCTGCACGTCAGAAACGGAAGTGCTAAAAATCGCTAAAAATGGGCTTCACTTGTCTCAATTGAGTTCCAATGGGGTCGCTGTGTCCATTTCTTTTACTGTCTATGGCTGTAACATGCATCTGAGGGCTTAGTCATGCTGCGCTGCTTCTGACGTGGCTCTTACTCTATCCCTGATGCTCTGCATGCATACAAACACACACTCAGAGGCTGCCAGACGCTCAATCTAAAACTTTACTTGCTTCTGCAGTGAGAACAGATCCACACTGATGTACTACATTTACACTGCAAGGCCTGATGAATAAATGGGATATGCTGACATCTGTTTAGATTCATTAGAGACGCAAGCGACTGCGTTTAATCCACCGAGACACACTATGCTATCATTAGTAAGCTTTTCAAGGACTAGTCTTTTTTTTTGACCAAATTTAAGTCTTAATGAAACATTTTCCTCCTTTTGTGTTTAAATGATTAAAGAAAAAAAAACATTTTAAAATGGATAAATAAATTATATATATATATATATATATGTATGTATGTATGTATGTACAGTATGTATGTATATATATATATATGTGTGTGTGTGTGTGTGTGTGTGTGTGTGTGTGTGTAGTTATTTATTTGTAATGTTATTTATATCTATATAAAATGGTTATGGAGGGCCAAACTAGCAGAATTAATTAATTAATTAGAAAATTAATAAAGGGTGGAATGTATAAAACAAAAATATATTCAGAACTAAATGTAATACAAACAAAATATTATTAATACATTTATTTAATAAAATAATTAAGTATGTATTTTAGAAAGTCATTTATTTATTTGTTTATTTAGTCAGTCAGTCAGTCAGTTAGTTAGCTAGTTAGTTAGTTTGTAGCTTTGGTTCTCCATAAGTGGGAAAAACACACTTATTTCTTTGAACTAAATAATACATAAATGAATAAGTAAATAAATTATTGTTTATATTTTAAATATTTAATAATTCATCAGCATATATATATATATATATATATATATATATATATATATATATATATATATATATATATATATATATATATATAGGTAGTGCTCTGCTATCCTTTGTTTAATCAAAACAGGCTCTATTTACTTGATACACTGGTCTTATGGTAAACAATTCATTATTGCACATAAGGTCTTCATAATCTTTCATCAAAATGTAACATCCTGCTTCATATCTGAAATGATTTTCTTTTTCAGCTGACTTCACAAATCCCTCTTTTCAATCTCTCGACTTCAGTTTTCACAATCCATTTGATTCATGATGTATAAAGTCCAAGTCCTACTCTACATATTTCACTCTGAAACACACCACGTTATGGAAGTAAAACAAGTATTAGTTGTGTTAACCCTTTAATTAAGCCAATCTAAAGCGAGCAGGAAGTAAATGAGCAGGGAACATTGTTAATAAAGATTTCTGACCCCTACATAACCACAGCTGTCTAAAAATCGACACTGACTGTATCAATATGCAGAATCCATGAGCCAAACCAGTTAAAATAAGAAGAGATTAATGCAGTGCCATGTATAAATCCATCATGCGAAAGGCCACATTTGTGTTTGTGTTTGAAAACTCGATCTGGTTGCTTCCTCCTGCCCTTTAAAACTGATAACTAAATCTGTGTTCTTTGTGAGCTGTTTGCACACACACTCGGTTTGATATGCATCAAAGCCAATTACATGCATAGGTGACTCCTATTAGCGAGAGTAGATCAATGTTACTAAGAGGGATTCGATAATTAAATCAATTTAACAATCAACTCACTAAATGAATGTGGGTGATGCTGAAATTAATCTGGCAAGATCAGGCAATTGTTGATGTCCTTTATATAGTCCATCAGTTAACATCCCAAGTGAAAAGCTGCTTCCAACTAAAATACGAGTCCTCTATCTATAATATTGCTTTCTCCAGTGAAAAAGTAATCTCATCTGAATCAGGAGAGAAATATGCACAGATCATTTATAAGCAACAACATTCCGGTACGGTTCTAAACAAATATGTCTGTGGATGTTCACTGGAATAAGCGTTATTATAGATTATGGATTCATATTTTAGCCAGAAGTGACACTTTGAAGTTAAAAACCTCTTAATGGTGGATTTGTTTCTGACAAACACACAAGAATTTCATTTCACAATATGTGATGGAATGTTCCATTTCTCCAAATTTGTTCCTATGAAGAAACACATCTACATCTCAGATAGCCTGAGGGTGAGTACATTTTGTGTATTTTCAATTAAATTCTCAATGGCACAAAACCATGGCTTTTAGGAGCTTCCAGTGCAATTGAGCACTTGCAAAACATCTACTATAATATAATTAAACAGCTGCATTTTCTGTGTTGCTTGCAAAAATGGTTATTTAGTCAGAATATAACATAACGGATACTCCTGAATGAATTGAGGGCGAGTAAACACTCAGAAACGCAGGGGGTAAAGAATTGAACTCTGAAAAATCTTTAGCCCGAGGCAGAAACAGAACGAGAGTTTTTTTTTTTTTTTTTTTTTTTTACGCTTGAGCGCGTGCACGCGAGATTTAGTGCTGAGCTGGCTGGACTTTACAGACGCACCCATGTCCTCGAGAGTATGGAATTACATTCGTTAAATAAAACTGAACGTAACTTTTTCAGAAACTATCAAAAATATGCCATTACAAAAGAAGAAAAACACTATGAAAATAAAAAAAATGAACTCGGTCGCACAAATTTAACAGGCTTTTCAAATATGCTTCATTCTTTGTTAATGTTTTTCAAAGATTCGTTTTCGCTAATCGTGGATTCTGAATTCATTGCCACAGATTTCGCTTACGTTTGCAGTTTTTCGTTTGGTGTTTTGACACAAACCTCTCGTGGGGTGGGCTTAACAGTGATCTACTCTGATTGGATAGTGAGCTTTTGATGGACAGGTGCTCTCTGACCGGGAAGTACAGACGCCACCCAGTGGCGCGTATAGACGGTTTCATCGGGCGCACGCGCCTGGACCTAAGTTAACTTCCGGTCTGTGTTGTGTATATCGGTCTGGCTGCAGTGCCTTCTACAAACGCAGTTAAAGTCAAGGTGATGAGTAGACTGAAGTTGGGCTCAGGTGGTTGTGCTGTGGGATGTGTTTCCCATACATTTATTTATTTTTGGAGACTCGCCACAATTTTAAAACTGATCGATTTTCAAAACGGCTTCATTGAATAAACATGAGTAACGTTATGTACTGCACGTTTAATAATAATAATTCCGTACATTTATGTTTAAATATCAAAACGAGGCACAGGTGTTTTTATATCGCTGTATTTCTGAAGGAAGACTTGCATGTTATATGCCTGATAAAGCAGCGTGTGAGGGTACCAGCTCTGCTTTGTTTACAGCTGTTACTGGGGAAACCTCTATTTCTCGCGCTTTATGTCTGTGCTTTAAAACATCTCCTGCTGGCAAAGAATGAATTAGCATTTTCATTAAGTCCTCCTGATCCACGCAGCAAACATATTTTGTTTGTTATCAAAAAATATCTACTCTAGAGGGACTTGGCTGTTGTTATTGATTCTATTTGGAAGTCTACCGGAAGTTAAGTTAGGTCCGCAAAATCGCGCATGCGCAGTAACATTTGTTTGTTGTTACCGTTGAAACCGTCTATATAGGAAAGCTCTCACGGTGATTAAATCTGGTCTCTACCGCGAAAAATTATTTTTCACAGACAAAGTGAAAGACATTTATTTTAAGCTCATACACAGGTTCTACCCTGTAAAGAAGTGTATACAAAGATTTAAATCTGACATTGATCTTACACGCTCTTTTTGTTCGAGTTCTGAAGAAACTGTACACTTATTTTGGTCATGTCACTACACTCAGAAACTTGGATGATATCGGTGTGTTTGCAACTGTAAGATTTTGCCAGGCTTATCAGTACATATGAAAAACATTATATTTGGGTATTATGACTCTGACCCCACAAACGAAAATAACAGTTTTGTTATTAATTTAAAAAAAAATACTAAACAAATTTCACAAATGCAAATTCTCCAACTGTAAACCTGCCTTCTCTGTTTTCCTAAAAGAAATGGAAAACTATTTGAATGTAATCTCAGTATCTAATAAGAACTGTTAGATTTGCTCTGCCTTTGATCTCCTCGTTTAATTTTGTTTAGATTTTGGCCCTCTTTTTATTTTTTTGTGGTGGATATTATGTGATGTATGTTTATACCTTTTGTATGTCTTTGTTCCCTGCATTAATAAAAATATAAAAATAAAAAAAAGCTCTCGCGGTGATTTGTATACAATACGTCGTGCCTTGTGTTACTAAATATATAAATAATATCTGAGACGACCTTCGATTGTCTCAGTAAAGATGAGCTTTCAGGAGACAAAGAAACGGAGCGGCATCATATTCCTCCTTCGCTTGTCCTTCAAGGCAGCTTGAAGTAAGCTTGTGTTACTGAAGTAACCAATAACATCGATACAAGTTTTTCATGTTACAGTGTGCTACTGTTTGTTGCGGTTATTGTCATTCAGTAACACAAGCTTACTTCAGGCTGCCTTGAAGGACAAGAGCTCATCTTTACAGACTGAGACGATCGAAGGTCAAATATTATTTACATATTTAGTAGTACAAATCACAATCACGAGAGCTTTCCAATATACGCGCCACTGGGTGGCGTCTGTATACTTCCCGGTCAGAGAGCACCTGTCCATCAAAAGCTGACTATCCAATCAGAGTAGATCACTGTTAAGCCCGCCCCCACGAGAGGTTTGTGTCAGAACTAGTGATGGGAAGTTCGGATCATTTTACCGACTCGGACTTTTGAGTCTCGTTCAGCAAAATGAACGAATCTTTTTTCGAGTCATTTCGTTCAATTTAGCAAAATGTAATGAAAATGTTATGTGTTACTTCCCCAACACATCTAGTACTTACGCAAACGTTGATCACACTAAAAACAATAAAAAACTAAAATGCTATAAGATACAGAAAAAAAAAAATCATTCTTTACCTGGGTCTTTATTCTGTGATTAGCTCACCTCACCTCTTATCTGACAAGAAGTCAAGGTTTGAGTCATTCCTTAATCACGTGACAGCCCCATACGCAAAACGTACTCGGTTACTAAACGTAACCTCGGTTCTCTCTAGAAGAGCGAACGAGTACTGCGTCTTAGCTAAGACGCTACGGGAAAAGTCTCTTTTCACGAAATACTGAAGCAAAAAATTATCCTTAATTTTGTATTTTTGTAAAGCGCATTTGCAGCAGTACACAGCCATAGGCGAGACGGCTCGTTCGCTCATTGGCTTGTTCTGCGGCAACTGCACAGCCTATCTCGCGCCCTTCTTGCAACTTCCCGCCGAAATGGGTGTGGCCCAACCTATAAAAGGAGCTCGAAAAGGCTGACGCACCTGATTTATTTCATCGCCGAAGCGAACCAGAGTGAATCGTACGCACGGCAGAGAACGCAGTACTCGTTCGCTCTTCTAGAGAGAACCGAGGTTACGTTTAGTAACCGAGTACGTTCTCTTACGAGAGCTCTCTCGTACTGTGTCTTAGCTAAGACGCTACGGGAACCCAATGTAAAACGCCGTGCGCAGGGATCACACACCAATAAACCTGAAGCAACGCCCAGGATTTACAGTGCACAGTCACCTGAGGGACTCACAGAGGGTCCAGGACAGAAAAGGGGGAAAGCCCTCCGTCCCATATCTAGCAGCATCCGTAGATGCGGCAATATGACATCACACAGCCGAGGCAAGGCCTGACTAATGTGGCAATGCGGGTCTTACGCAATACTGCCCATATAACAGTCGGCAGTGCATAGCGCTCATGAACTCAGAATTCCCCTCAGGGCCCTGATTCGACTATACCGACAGCAGCCTTGCTTGCAAGGCGGGAACCTCCAGGTTATAGAACCTGATAAATGTAGACGGCGAGGCCCAACCTGCCGCCATACATATATCCTGCAAGAAGATCCCAGTAGACCACGCCCACGACGAGGCGACGCCTCTTGTGGAGTGTGGTCTGACGCCCAACGGGCACTGAAGGCCCTTGGAAGCGTAAGCTAACGATATGGCGTCAACTATCCATCTGGATAGAGTCTGTCTCGAAACAGCCATTCCCCTGGAACGTCCACCGAACGAGACAAACAGCTGCTCCGTCTGCCGAAAGGCAGCAGAGCGAGACACATAAGTTCTTAAAACCCTGACTGGGCAAAGAAGACTCGAGTCTCTATCCTCTCCTGACACCGGCAGGGCAGACAGGGCAATAACCTGAGCCGAAACGGCGTGTTGAGGGATTTCGGCACATACCCGTGCCTTGGTTTGAGTATGACCTTTGAGTCATTAGGCCCAAACTCCAAGCAAGACTGGCTCACCGAGAGTGCGTGCAAATCACCCACACGCTTCACCGAAGCGAGAGCCAACAAGAATACTGTCTTGAACGACAGATGCTGAAGGCTAACCGATTGGATAGGCTCAAAAGGGGGACCCTTCATGGCCTCCAAAACCGCCGCGAGGTCCCACATAGGGACTGACGGAGGTCTGGGAGGATTCAGCCTCCTAGCTCCTCTGAGGAACCGGATGACCAAATCATTCCTTCCTATTGACTGACCGAGCGCTGTTTCAGAAAACGCTGCGATGGCCGCCACATAAACTTTGAGCGTGGATGGGGCTCTGCCCTTATCCAACAGCTCCTGTAGGAAGGAAAGGACCTCCGTCACCTCACAACTAAGGGGTGAATAACCTCGAGCTGTGCACCAGCTGGAGAACACCGACCACTTCGAGGCATACAGACGTCGTGTCGACGGAGCTCTAGCCTGAGTGATGGTATTTAGCACTCCCGCCTCGAGATCAGCAGGTAACCGTTGAGCGCCCACACATGGAGGGACCACAACTCCGGTTGAGGGTGCCAAATCGAGCCCCTGGCCTGCGAGAGGAGGTCTCTCCTCAACGGTACTGGCCACGGGGCGACATCTGCCAACTGCATCAAATCTGGGAACCATGGTTGGTTCTTCCAAAGAGGTGCTACAAGCAGTATTGAACATCTCGTTTTTCTCACCCGTTCTATCGCCTGCGGAAGGTGGGAGACGGGAGGGAATGCATAAAGCGGGCAGCACGGCCATTCCCGTGACAGCGCGCTTTCGTTCTTGGAAAAGAACGCGGGGCAGTGATCGTTTTCGTGGGACGCGAAGAGGTCCATCTCCGCCCTGCCAAATCTCTCCCACAACAGCCGGACTGTTTGCGGGTGTAGAGACCATTCGCCCGTAGGAACATTGCCTCTGGACAGCCTGTCTGGACCCAGATTCTGTAGCCCAGGCACATGCATTGCCCTCAGCGAACGCACGTTGCGCTGAGCCCAAACCAGGAGGCGTTCCGCCAGCCTGTACAGGTTTCGGGACCCGAGACCGCCCTGGCGATTTATGTAGGACACCACAGACATGTTGTCAAAACGGACTAAGACGTGGCGATCCTTGATTTGGGGACAAAAGCGCATCAGCGCGTTCTCCACTGCCAGCATTTCCAGACAGTGGATATGATGGAGCTTTTCCCGTTCTGACCACAGGCCAAAGGACGGTCTGCCCTCGAGCAGCGCTCCCCATCCCGAAGTGGAGGCGTCCATCGACACCATCTTCACATTCGGGGAAGTCCCCAGGCTTACACCTGATCGGTACCAGCCGTACGCTGTCCAAGGTGCCAGAGCTGCGACACAGCTCTGACCTTGAGATGCAGCCGGCCAGACGCCCACGCTCTGCGCGGCACCCGCGCCTTCAGCCAGAACTGCAGGGGGCGCATGCGGAGCAGGCCCAGCTGCAGAGCCGGAGATGCTGAGGCCATGAGGTCCAGCATCTTCTGACAGTGTTTGAGCGACACGGTCGCACCGCAGCGGAAAGAACTCGCTGCGCGCTGAATGCCCATCACGCGCTGTGGTGACAGCTGCGCCGTCATGGAACATGAGTTCAGAACTATACCCAGAAACAGAATCGTCTGACTGGGGGTCAGCGAACTCTTTGCCCAATTGACACTGAGGCCGAGTTTCTCGAGGTGATCGAGCAAAACGGCCCTGTGGTCCACGAGCTCCGCTCGTGATCGGGCTAGAACCAGCCAGTCGTCCAAATAATTCAGCACTCGCATGCCTCTGAGTCTGAGAGGAGCGAGCGCTGCATCCATGCACCTCATAAATGTACGAGGAGCCACGGACAAGCCGAACGGCAGGACTGTAAACTGGTATGCTTGGCCCTCGAAGGCGAATCTCAAATATCGCCTGTGGTTTGACGCTATCTGTATTTGAAAATACGCGTCCTTCAGATCTATTGACATGAACCAGTCCCCTCTGCGAATCTACGTGAGGAGCTTCCTGGTCGTAAGCATTTTGAAACTGCGTTTCATCAATGCCTTGTTCAGCTGTCTTAGATCCAGTATGGGCCTGAGACCCCCGTCTCTCTTGGGCACCAGAAAATATCTGCTGTACAGGCCCCCCTCGCTTTGAGCTTGGGACACAGGCTCTACAGCCCCTTTGCTCAACAGTTTTGATATTTCGGCCCGAAGTATGTGTGCTACCTCTGTTTTGACCATAGTTTCGACGCGCGCCGAAAAAACTGTAGCGAGTAGCCTCTCTTTATAATGCCTAGCACCCAATCCGAAACCCCTGGAAGCGCTGACCATGCATCTGCATGAATGGCTAAGGGCTGGATGCGAAGCGCGCTCTGTTGACCGGGCAACGGTGGCGCTCGGGTGTGCTGCGCATTTGAGGCGGGGAGCGCGCTGATCACAGCGGGCAGATCGCTCCTCCTCGACCCCGTCTTGGTGCTTAACCGACTGGGGGAACGCTGAGCAGGTCCCGTGGGACTCGATATGTTTGCGAGTAACTGTGGGCTGCATATGTGCACATTTACCACTTTCAACTCGCTGTCTGCTTGTGCAGAGCGCACCTGCACGGGCCTCGGTTTCACAGAGGCCGCGCGCCGTATGTGACATAGTGTATGTGGGCACTGGGGAGTGGGCACGTTTACTATGCGGCGCGCTCGACCGATCTGTGTCGATCTTATGTGCGCGAGCCCTGTGTGCAGGGCTGTGCTTACATGTGGAGATGGGCACTGAGGAGTGGGCATCGACACCACATTTATAGCACCATCGGCCGTGGCCGGACGAGCGTGCACGGGTTTCGGTTTTACAGAAACCACATGACGCATGTGACATAGTAATTGTGGGCACAGAGGGGTGGGCACGCTTACTATGCAGTGTGCGCGATCGACTTGAGTTGCATTTATGGGCGCAGGCCCTGTGTGCAGGGCTGTGCTTACATGTGGAGATGGGCACTGAGGAGTGGGCATCGTCCTTACATTTATAGCACCATCGGCCGTGGCCGGAACACCAGAAAACACACTCTTTTCGTGAAACATCTGGGTAGCCGTGATAACGGCTTTTGTGTGCAGGCAAGCGGGCACTCGTGCAGGCTTGCGCATTGCGGAAGACACTGAGGCAGTCACAACTCTTGGAACTGCAACAGCGGCGCGCTTGGGTGAGAGCTCGGCCGCAGCGGAACTCGAACACCGGCGCTTTCCCAGCAGTGCTAGGATGCTTTCGGGGCTTCTGGCTTCACTGCAATCCTCTGCCGCGGCAACGCCGCCTTAGTCCGCCGTCCAGCAGAGGGCGGGCAAAGGTGCGCTGCTATAGCCTGTTCCACCGGCGGAAGTGACAGGTAGCCTTTGTTTTTAGCACCGTCCAGTGGGGAGAATGCTGGCGAAACAGATGAACGGATTCTCGCCGAAAATGGAGCATTCCAAGCTTTTGCCACTTCTTCGTGAAGCTCAGGAAGAAAGGGGGCGTGCTTTGAGCTTGAAGAACGCTCGTCCGGGAGATAGCTACCATCCAGCCGGGAACGTGAAGGGGGCGCTGGTGCAGACCACTCGAGGCCGAGGCTTGCCGCGGCCAGCGCGAGCACTCGCATCAGCTCTTTATCGATATCCCCCCGTCTGCTGGGCCTCTGAGCAGAGGGCGCGAGATCCACGGAGCTCGCCCAACCCTCACTGCCCGAAGAAAGCAGAGAGCACGTGTCCTCTTCCTCCGACGCGGGTCTGAGATCCACTTCCTCGGATGACGCGTCGGCAGACAGCGGACGCTGAACATCGGGAAGCGATGCAGGGGAAGCCGGCGAGGCGGAGGGAACCGGCGAGCTTGGCCGAGCTGGAGGCGGTTCCGGTAGGGGCTGCGGCGCAGCGGATGATGCAGGCTTCGAGAAGGATGCCAGGCGAGTCCTCAGAGTCACCATAGGCATTATCTCGCAATGAGGGCAGCCGCCGTCAGCGAGCGCGAGTGCTGCATGGTCTTCACCCAGACAGGAGAAGCAGATGACGTGACGGTCTCCTTCGCTGAGCGGGGCTCTGCACGAGCCGCACGAGGGCATCTTTAAAAAGACGCAGCTCTTTTTGTGAGTGTGCGTCGCAGGGCGAACACACACAGGACATATAAGGATACAAGGATATAAAGGATATAGGCGCCGGACAGCGCAGCAGGAACGGCAGTGGAAGGCGGCGAGGCCAGCAGCTTCAGAATGGCTCGTCCCGCTGATATGCTTCTCAGACGGCGCTTGCTTCCTCCGTGATCCAGCGATGCGTGAGCTTTGCTGAAGAGATGAAAAATCAGGTGAGTCGGCCTTTTCGAGCTCCTTTTATAGGTTGGGCCACACCCTGCATCAGCCTGCGCTCGATAGGCTGTGCAGTTGCCGCAGAACAAGCCAATGAGCGAACGAGCCGTCTCGCCTATGGCTGTGTACTGCTGCAAATGCGCTTTACAAAAATACAAAATTAAGGATAATTTTTTGCTTCAGTATTTCGTGAAAAGAGACTTTTCCCGTAGCGTCTTAGCTAAGACGCAGTACGAGAGAGCTCTCGTAAGAGAACTAATGCAGTCTTTAGCCGGAAAGAGAATTGATTAGTTCATCTCATGAGTCTGTCGGGTCTCGGCTCGAATTTGACTCGTTCCTTAATCACGTGACAGACCCATACGCTATTTCTGACATTTTCTGTCACTGTGTTTTTGTTACTGTTTGTTGAGGATCTGTGGTTTGTTATTATTTTATAAATAAATAAAACCCTGTTATAAATAAAATATTGATTAATTTGTCTTTTTGACTGTCTATCGGTAAATAAACACTAGGCTATATAATAATATAATAATCCAAGCTTACAATAAAAAGTATTTATAGACTAGTTTGTTCATTTTTACTCCAATTTTGAGTTTGCTGGTATAATAATTGCTTTTCCTAGGCAGACTTGACATATTGGTGTAATATATGTATAAGAAGATTGCTCAAAAAAGGACATAATGACATATACATTAAAAGCAAATAAAATTTTGAATTTGAATTATTAATGTTAGTTTAAAACATTAAGGTTATGATAACTTCAGCTTTAACAGTTTTAACCCAGCTCAGAGTGAGGAGGATACTTCAGATCCTGGTGCGACTGCCAGTGCAGGGGCCATGTTTTGAGAAGACTTTGATGAGAAGGGTAGCAAGCTTGAGGCCTTCTGCTACCTCTTCTAAGACCTCAGATGCTATAAAGGTGCAGGCCTACCTTGCAGAGCCACTCTTACCCCGCACATCAGACCCTCTGGCCTGGTGGAGGAGATGTTCACCAGTAGGCTATAGAAAAGTATGGGTCTGTCACGTGATTAAGGAATGACTCGACCCGAAGACTCATGAGATGAACTAATCAATTCTCTTTCTGGCTCATACTGCAATTGGGTTTAGCGTATGGGGCTGTCACGTGATTAAGGAACGAGTCAAAAACCCGAAAGACCCGAACTATGAACTAATCAATTCTCTTTCCGACTCAAGACTGCATTGGGTAAGCGTATGGGGCTATCACGTGATTAAGGAACGAGTCAAAAACCCGATAGACCCGAACTATGAACTAATCAATTCTCTTTCCGGCTCAAGACTGCATTGGGTAAGCGTATGGGGCTATCACGTGATTAAGGAACGAGTCAAAAACCCGATAGACCCGAACTATGAACTAATCAATTCTCTTTCCGGCTCAAGACTGCATTGACTGACAGGTGAATCACTACTACTAGAACAGAACCTATAGAATTATGCGCATGCGCGACTGAACGAATCACTACCCGAGACGACTCGTTCTTCCCGAGTCACATTAAAGATTCGTTCAAAATGAACGAATCGTTCAAGAACGACACATCAGAACACCAAACGAAAAACTGCGAAACGTAAGCGAAATCTGTGGCAATGAATTCAGAATCCACGATTAGCGAAAACGAATCTTTGAAAAACATTAACAAAGAATGAAGCATATTTGAAGAGCCTGTTAAATGTGTGCGTGTAATTCCATACGAGAGCGCCTGCCGTTTCAGGACCGCGGCCCGCGAGAATAATGACAGAATCCGAAAGATTTGGAGCCATTCTGCACCAAAATAGCCCATCTGACAGGCCTTCTGAAGAGCGTCCATAAATAAACATGTTTCATTGACAAACGGGACGCTTCAAAGCCGGGCTTCCTCCAGAGGAATGGAGACGAGCTGAGATATTGATGCCGATTCTTTAAACTTTTATCAGTTGGTTTCGAGTTGGCTGCCAGTTCAGAGGGAAGCCCTGGTTGTGTGTCAATAACTTAATTTTATGCTCGTTTGTGTGAAATATTCAGCAGCACTGTTGACTTGTTGTAAATCTTTTGTTTTCGGTCTCCTCATATCATCAGGGGATGTTTTCCGAGTAATCTGCAACGCAATTTCATATCATGAAGCTTCATTTGCGCCGAGAACGTTGAATTATTAAGTAAGCGCGCTCTCCCATGCGCGTTCCTCTCGAGCGCATGCGAGCTCCAACTATGCCCGACATAATCTCATCTAAATGCCTTCGCTCTCGCTTTCCGCTACCCAGTTAGAGCAGATACAAATATTACAGCAATCTGCCTTCAAATGAGATTAAAATACTCACCCCGGCCCGGGTTCAATCTCATGCCGCTCTTGACAGAAAGACATGTTGAGCTGTCTGTGAAAAATGGCTTTCATTTAAAGTCGGTGAGAGTTAGAGGAAAGCTGAATATGAGGAGAACCGGTTATTTTGTTCTTTGAAAAGAACCGGAACCGTGAGCAATTTCTAAGTTTCGGTTCCGCAAACGGTTCTGCTGCAACACGTGACCAAGCGCTGTGAGCAGCCTTGCACCGGTGTTCTGAGTATTCGGCGTTTCCCGTAAAGGATGTCACGAACCGAATAACAGACACTCCTCCCTGCCTCTTTAATTACTGAGCACATTGATTCCAATGACGCGCATTCAACAGACTCGTTGCGCTGTCGCGTCTTTAATTGCCGAACACATTGTTTCCCACGACTGTATGTGCACTCGCGCCTTTGCTAACTGTGCACATCGTTTTGTCTGACTGATACATCTAATGGCAGCGCGCTGCACCTGCCGCCACTAAATTACATTATATTCGTCCCATATTGTCATTAATATAGCCTACATACTGGCTTCAACTTGGACCACTAAATAAATAGACTGCTGCTGTTATGCAAGTATGAGGGTTAGATTATTTAGTGTACAGGTCATTTCAAGAGTGATAAAGTTATAGAAAATATTTATTTTAATGCATTTTAAATGTTTAAAAATGTGGAAACCACTCATTGCATCACACCATCTCCTGACTGCATTATTATTTGTAAAATAGGGACTTTATGGAGAGTGTGTATACATGTTTATAAGTTTAACCGTTTATTTTTCATTAATTAAGGGAAATTAACAAGTATCTCAGCCCTCAAAGGACTATTTGGCCAACAAGCTTATTCCTGCTTGAAAAGCAAAATGTTATTGATAGTGTAAAAAACATCAACTTTGAAACACATGCTGATTGATGGACTAGCATTACTCAACATTACTTACTACCTTCTAGCGTTGCTGGTAGGTAAAATAGTAAAAAAAAACATAATAATAGTTCATTTAAATGGAACCAGAAGCCGAACTGTAAAATTACTAAAAAATACCCAACCCTACTTATGAAGATCTGTACACTGTAATATATGTTGCATTTTGACATTGCCAACCTTTAAATTAAGTTGACAGTAAGTAATAAACAGTATTGAGCATTAAGTAGTTGAGTATTGTGCATTTTTCCTTACCACTATTTCTTTATAATTGTTTAATGATTTTAATGGAACCGGAATCAGAACTGGAACCGTTAGGTGGAACCGGAACCGGAAAATCTTTGGAAGTTCCTAGGATAGCAAAGTCCACTAAAGGAGGTAGAGCTTTTTCACATTTGTCTCCTAAACTCTGGAAATGCCTTCCTGATAATGTTCAGGGTTGAGAGACACTCTCTCGGTTTAAATCTAGATTAAAAACCCATCTCTTTCGCCAAGCATTCAAATAATGCATCTCATAATTTGTGACTGCAGTTGTATCTGATCAAATGCGCATTATTATTCTTTGGCTTGGGTTAAACTAATTAATTTTACTTGGTTGGAACAGCAGCTAAACTAATTATGTCTCTATTTTTTTCTCTGTTTTGCCACAGGATTTAAATTTACATCTACAGTCAGCACTGATAAGCTACTACTAAATATTGTAGAAACTTATTTTTCTGTAAAGTTGCTTTGCAATGATTTGTATCATAAAAAGTGCTATACAAAAAAAACTTGAATTGATCACTCTGACAACTTTTTATTTTATTTTTATTGTTATTATCATTATTTATTTAAAAACAATTGGGAGACTGTGGCACAATTTTTATATTTATTTTAATTAAATTATATGATGATATAATAATAGACTGGTATGAAATATGTTTAATTATCAATTAATAATATATAAAGAAATAAAAAAAAGATAAATACCTATGACATTTGATTTTGATATCACAAATATAGTTGTACTTTTTTAATAAAATGTATTAAAATATTTATTTGACAGAATTTTCAAGTCAATCAGACTAACGGATTCATAGTTATAGCTGTTTTTATGTTTTTGTCCTGTTATAGCGCCATATATTGGCCAAACTCTGTGACTTTTCCAAAGCGAATTCGTCACATGTGTTTTGTGCATCTTGACCCAAAGATTGTCTGTCATGATATAAGACACTTGACTTCACTTGAGTTGACACTATGACAAGAGCTTTTGGAGTTAATAGTGATTTCGTACTTTTGATCGCTGTAGCGCCCCATCAGGCCGTTCAGGGCGAGCTTTAGTGACGTAGACAGAGTGGTCACTGCCTCCTTCGAAGTTTCAGATCTCTAGGCCTTACGGTTTGGTCTGCCCAAACATTTTTTTTTCAACTGCTAAAAAACAAGATCTTTAGTACCGACTTAGTCCTCCTTGACCCCTGCAGAGTCTTTGATTCAGTCACCGATCTTCAAGATGTCCGAAGATCTCCAGCTTCCTTGTAGTTTTTCACATCAGTCCCTTGATGTAACAGCTCTGCTTCCTCGATGAATTTAGTTATTTATGCAGCTTAATTATGATTGGTCTGCACTGCATCTGCATGTCAGCACTGAGCCGGGTTTGAAGTGCAGTAATGAGTTGAATCAGGCTTTTTTCCATCAGATGTGTGCTTTGAATGTCGTCGTCTTCAATCAGCGGCATGCGTCTGGGCCTGTTCAGAGATGTCAACACGAAGGATGTTTCATCTATTTTTGTGAGCTCTTATTTTGTGTTCTCCTCATTGGGGAGGATCTTTGGCCTTCTGTCCCACGCGTCTCCGCATCTGCAGGGTTTTAATAACAAACAGGACGTCAGTTGAAAGGCATTTTAATGTGACAGCATTTTTTGTGTGTCCAAATATTACCTGCTGTGATGGTTAAACAGTTCTTTATGTCAACTTGACTTAGAGATCGTCTGCTCAATTGTCTGTTGTTTGTCTTTAAAGGAACGCTTCAGTCATCCTGCAGGGATTCTTGTAAAGATATTGTTGAAATTTGCACATGAAAGACCTCATCATTCAGACTTGTCCTGCCGCTGGTACAAATATATTATTATGCATTTATTCAATCTTACACAACAAAGCTAGACTCACTAAACAGTGTACAGTCACTAAACACTGTTGATGTTATTTTACTTTAAAACCCTCATTTAAACCAGGGTTCTTGTAATTAACTAAAACCAAAACCAATTAAAAATTGTCAATAAAAGTTAAGTGAAACTGTATAAGTATGGGATCAGTAAGATTATTAAAACATTTTTTTAAAGATGTCTCTTCTGCTCATTAAGGTTCCATTTATTTGATCAAAAATACAGTAAAAACAGTAATATTGTGAAATACTATTACAATTTAAAATAATTCTTTAGGGTAATTTTTTTTATACTTAAAAATGTAATTTATTTTTGTGATGCAAAGCTGAATTTGCAGCATCATTACTCCAGTCTTTAATGTAAATTAAATAGTTTCTTTCAAAAAAAAAAAAAAGAGGCAAAAAAGCACTCCCCCCAAACTTTTAAATGGTAAGTGAATATAGTTAATATTGTTAAAAAACAATAACAAAAAAAAAAAAAAAAAATCTAAAATAATTAACACTGAAGTAAAAATGTCTTTTTAAAAAACGTACATAGATGTATCATATTGATCACAAATGCAGTATGGAGTACCTCAAGGCTCAGTACTAGGGCTGCTACTTTTCACGCTATACATGTTAACCTTGGGAGATATCATCAGGAAATACAGTTAGCTTTCCCTGTTATGCTGATGATACTCAGCTCTATATTTCTTAGAGGCCCAGAGAAACATACCAATTTGAAAAATTAACCATGCATAGTCAATATAAAAACCTGGATGATAAGTAATTTGTTACTGCTAAATTCTGAAAAAACAGAAGTGTTATTAATTATAATAACCTAAAAACTCTGCATGTAATAACCTAGAACACGGTCTAAGACTTGATGACTGCTCTGTCAATTCTTTGTCATCAATTAGGAACCTAGGTGTGTTATTGGATAGCAATCTTTCCCTTGAAAGCCACATTTCTTGCATTTGTAAAACTGCATTTTTCCATCTAAAAAATATATCTAAATTACGACCTATGCTCTCAATGTCAAATGCAAAACCGTTAATTCATGCGTTCATGACCTCAAGGTTAGATTATTTTAATGCTTTATTGGGTGGTTGTTCTGCATGCTTTTAATAAACAAACTCCAGTTAGTCCAAAATGCAGCTTGAGTTCTTACTAGAACCAGGAAGTATGACCATATTACCCTGGTTCTGTCAACACTGCACTGGCTACCTATCAGACATTGTATAGATTTAAAAATCTGCTTATTACTTATAAAGCCCTGAATGGTTTAGCAACTCAGTATTTGAACGAGCTCTTATTGCACTATAGTCCTCCAAAATCAACTGCGGGTGGCAGATCCTTTTCCTACTTAGCTCCCAAACTCTGGAATAACCTACCTAACATTGTTCGGGAGGTAGACACACTTTGTCAGTTTAAATCTAGATTAATGACCCACCTCTTTAACCTGGTTTACACTTAACACACTAACACATTTCTAATATTCAAATCTGTTAAAAGATTTTTAGGCTGCATTAATTAGGAAAACCGGAAGTGATATGAAACTGGAGTGATAGAGGCTGCTGGTGTTCAGTACCTGTGTTCTCCTGCAGGAGATTTATGACAGTGAATGAGCTTTTGTTAAATAGCAGAAGAACATTTTCATTTCTCCCTCTCTTCCATTTGATTTTTACTTTTGTACTTTTACTCTTTCTTGTCATTCATCTTAGCGGAGGATTACAACTCTTGTTTACAGAGCTTTGAGTCTAGTTCTGCTACATTATCACTTTCTCATGCTAGACTTAAACATTCTGACTGTGTCCGAAATCAGAACAAGCTGCATTAACCTCCTCTCAGGAAGTACAGTTGTGTGTGTGTGTGTGTGTGTGTGTGTGTTTGTCTATAGGTGAATTTCGATTAGCCCTTTCACTGAGCGCCACTGTAATTTCCTCTGATGTAACCTGCTGACGTATGCAGAAGAAATTAGGCCTTCTCCCCAGAGGGCTGCAGTGACCCACACACCTCTGCACGTGCTAATGTGCTGCGCAAGCACAAACAACTAACATTTACACACAAATACACAGCAACATGCACAAAACAAGTCAAGTCACCTTTTAGTTGTATAGCGCTTTATACAATACTGGTTGTGTCAAAGCAGCTTTACAAAGTCAAACAGGAAAATAGTTAGTCAATAATGCAAGAGGACAATAAAGTCAATTTTTCAGCCAAAGTGAGTTCATTGATGATTCAGTGATGTCATAATTCAGTTCAGCTCTCTTCCAAAAGTGTCTGTGCAATCAGTCAAGCATCCCCTAAGCAAGCCAAAGGCGACCGTGGGAAGGAACCAAGACTCCATCAGTGACAGAAATGGAGAAAAAAAACCTTGGGAGAAACCAGGCTCAGTCGGAGGGGCAAGGCAACACCAGCATGGTGTGGTTTAATCAAGCAGCAACTTTCCAGTCTCTCTCTTAAACCCAACACAGTAGTGACTTAAACTGCAATTAATCTCTAGACACTGGCTTCAAAAGGGAGTCAATCCCATAGAGCCATCATGTTAAAATGCCCAACTTTACAGCTGTAAAAAGTGGTTTAGGTCTATATAGCTAATTTTGCCCTTCATGACAGTGGTGAGAGGGTGAATTTTTTTTTTTATAACTCATCCGTTTAAATTATATTAAGCCTTAAAGTTCTGCATAATTAAGGGCCTCTTTGCCCATTTTCGATTATCCGCGGGGATACGCTGCCAGGATGGTGACGGCCGCCTCCGCCCACTTTAGGCTTCAAAAGTGCTCTTCAGAAACTTACAGGTGTTTTATGTTTTTGTACAGTCTATGGGTTTAATTCCAGGCTGCAACACAGATGCAGAGGTTTTGTCTGGTTTGTCCGTGGCCACTGGGGTGCATCTTGTTGACGTGGTCTCCGCTGACATTCAGGGCTAGAGGTCATCTCTAGGTGCTGATCCACCATCTGATCTGGATACAGACTGGATCTGAGGGCTACGGTGATCTCGGAATAAGAATGAAAGAGACTAATATTACCATTCTTCTTACGATGTAGCAAGTACATTGGGTATTATGGGAAGTGTTCCCAGTTCCAGTTCCAGTTCTTTAACGGATTTGAATTATAGAAATGTGATAATGTGTTATGTGTAAGCCAGGTTAAAAGGAGATCTCAACATCTCAACTCTTGAACATGCTGTTATCCACAGTTATTGACTCATTTGAGATGTTTTAGGGAAAAATTATTAAACTGTTTGATTAAGCAAAAATGATAAACTGCTTCTGTGTTAAGCCTCCTGAACTCTGAAGGAGCAACATCTAAACAATACAACATTAAAATGTAACTAGCATTAAGAATGAGCAGCAGCCTACATTTCATACAGTATTTAGACATTTTTGTTAACATTAGTTCATACAAATTCAACTGTTCATTGCTACAGTTACTCATGTTAGCTCAGATTCATGAAATAATATCAGTGTTATTTTGCTATCTTTGAGATACGATTAGTTTTTATTAATATTTTGAATTAATTGCTTTATATTTTTAACAGCTCTAGCATGATATAATGTGGTGTAAACCTGCGGCTCTTTCTATGGTGTTTTGACGCCACACTCAGACATTTCCTACCCAGAATGCTTAACTCTCATCTGATCTAGAAGAGAGTTTATTCATATCAGCTCTGACTAGATGGGCCGCTTGACATTTGGATATTTGAAAAAGGGAATTTTATCATTCAGTATCGAGAAAACGAGAAATACGCAATGCAAACGCGAAGGCACATGAAAGACGTGCAGCCTGGAGTGATGCTGCTGTTTCTAGAAGCTTGAGATTACTTTAAAAGCAAACATTTGTGGTTTTCTCTGAATAGGGAGACTGTAAACTTATAAATATGAGATATATGTATATACAGCATATATGTATAAACATAAATAAAGAAATTTACATTTGCTGATGCGTTTTAACCTCTGAGTACAACCAAGTGATTTATACTGAGGCAATCAGTACATATACAGTATGTGTGTATAAAGCATCTGCTATAGAAATATAGTAACTATGTATATACTGTATATATATATATATATATATATATATATATATATACACACACACACACACACACACACATTTTCTCTCATATATATATATATATATATATATATATATATATATATATATATATATATATATATATATATATATATATATTAGATGCTTCTATTCAAAGTGACAAATGACAAATACATCCAGGCCATTTAACAAAAGAAGTGCTTAAATGAACAAAATAAATGAAAATGAATGAATGAATAAACAAATAAAATCAAATGAATCTTAAATCTTCAGAATTCAGCTGACTTAAAAGCAAACCCTTGTGCTTTTCTCTGAATAATTAAATGAGAAGGAGTGCAGAAATAAACAATAAGGGATTGATTAAAAGGTTTCTGAAAGCATTGTGTGTGATGAATGTGGCACTCTCTGAGAGCCGCTGCTTCTGTAATGATTCTCTACAGTCTGTGGCGTCACAACACATCTCACACACACCGATCTGCAGCGATCCTGACCTCTCACACTCAATATCTGCCCACACCGGCCAGAGCTTCATAATAACACACAACGGGAGACATTTTTCCACTGCCGGGCGTCAAGATTATTTACATTATAGTTAATGAACAGCGATCAGCTCATAAATAAATGTATAAATTCAAGCAGGCTAAGAGGACAGAGTCTGTTCTGGAAGGAAACGTTGGTAATGGGAAACGGCAACACTTATAATAAACATAAGTCTGACTGAAGAACATTAAAGCACTGCTGCGTGTGCTTCTGGGTGTTTGGAGGCCAGCGGATGTCAGTCACTATGGAATTGAGGTCATTTCTGTCTACAATAAGGTTAATAACAGTTACCATCGGACTGTAGTGTGAATCTGAAACCATTACAAGTTCTCATCAGAGTCAGAGGTGCAGGACAGACACAGAAATGAAGTTAAACTTCTAGAGGAATAACATCAGGGAGGTCGTTCATCACAATACCTGGAGAAGGCATCCGTCCGTTAGCATTTGCATTTTTCTCAATGGCAGTCACACAGCTGGAGAAGGACATGTACATGACCTCTGGATGAAGCCAAGGTCAACTGACGTTACGTATACTTTCAATGACAGCAGACACTGTCAAAATGAGAAAATGTCATTTCATACTTTTAATCTTCAAAAAAAGGGGTGCACTGTTACACATAAACACACATTTGAGTGAAAGCATCTGATAAAGAAAGAAATCTAGCAGTAGCAGTGACTTTCAAACAAGAAATATAACACACACACACACACACACATATGTACATAAATTGAAATACATTATATAAAGTAGTACACATTTTTAAATGAATTATATAATATATTTATATTTAATTTAGGGCTGTCAACTGATTAACATTTTAAATCAGATTAATCACACCCTTTTGTGTGATTGCATTTTGTCATTATTTACTATATCCAGCAAAGTAAACCAAAAGATTGAAGGGCGATTCTCGCAAAACTATTTCCTGCAAGCTTTCATCAAGATAAATTCGGATGTCTTTCCAAAACAAAAGGACACTTGGAGACTCCAAAAAAACACTGGAGAACCAAATGATATAAGGAGTCCATATAATTCATACATTCATGCACATCAGAACACATTAAAAAAAAAATCACTGTGACCTGACTGCATATACCTAATATACACGGATCCATTCAGAATGACTAAACACAGCAACATATACATGACAAATCAAGCACATTATCCTAAATGTGTGTAAAAACAATGTGAATACAGTATGATCTGTGTGTCAGGAGCACACATACATACACCGTTTGTTTGTGCATCAATATAACAGACTCACGGATGCTTACATTACGACTCCTTTAAGTCATCGCATCATCTTTACCTGGATTGTAATCCAATGTTTAGGAATGATTATTTGAATGCATTCCCTTAATGCATTGTTGGACTTAAAACTTTCCTGGAGTTTAGTAAAATGGGTAAAGGGTTTGAATAGAAACAGTATTTTTGCGTTAATTGTTTTAAATTATTTTAATGCGTTTTTTTTATTAATCACATGCATTAATGAATTAATATTGACAGCCTTATAAATATTAATAGAAATATAAGACTATAAATATATGAAGTGGTCACGTTAATATTTAAAGACAGCAGACAGATAGGCTACACATATATATATAATATGTATATATATATATATACGCACACACACACATTTATAATACATAAAGAAATATAAGAATATAAAGAAATATAAAATATATAATATATATATATATATGCAAACACACACACACAAACACACACACTCACACACACTTATAATATCAACTATAATTCTATAATCTGATTATCAAATTTAATCAAAGACATAAACATCTAAATTTAGGCTTAATAAAAGGCTGGCAAAACAATCTATAATGAGAAAAATCTGGATAAGTGGAAATATGTACCTCCATCTTCAGAAGAAAAGAGACGTGTTTTCAATGAGAGCTGTCAACTTCTGGGTCACAGTGAAAACAGTGATGTGTCATGTTCTGCAACAAAGCTGAAATAAAGAGTTCATATACAAATGCAAATATGCAATGCTTAAAATGGAATGCGATTCTCTGTCAACACCAGACAGATTTAATGTGAACTCACTAGCTCCTGCAAAAACCAAACATGTTTAAGCACTCAAAACAGGAGTGAGCACTGTATTTAGATGCAGTGTGAACACGGTTGACGTGAATCAAACCGAGAGCCGAGAGCATCTGAAGCATCCATGTGGATATTTAGTCAGAAAGCACTGTTCATTACTCATGACTGACTGAGAGTCTAACGGGCCGTGATTTATCAGGGAGTCAGTCTATCCGGGCGGCCCTTGAGCCAAACAAACAGACAGACACAAGATAATTACTTCCACTTAAACTGTTTAGCATCACACTGAAGCGGCCTGAGCGATCGTTAATGTGTCGGAGGATTTACAGACAGCAGTCCACATCGCCCTTTACTGTTTTCAGGTATCTGCTGTGAGACGTAGATGAGATCTGAATGCATCACACTTGTGAACTCGTTGCAGTGTGGCATTTCTATTTTGTTCTTCTTGCTCTCTTTGCGATCATTACGTTTGGGGCTACATCTGCCGCTGTGATCCTGCAGGAAGAAGTTAAAGAATTAGGAAACATGGCAGCTCAATAACTTCATGCAGCTTCTTCCTTCATAAGCCAATGTGAAGAAACGGAGACTCTGATTTATATGAGCTGCTGTTGGCTAACACTGACTTAATTTCATTTCTCTGACTTGCAATAAATAAATAAATAAAAGCATTTATTTATATAAAGTTTCAATTATATAATGTTTGATGCCAAATTGAGTTACTAACAAAAACAAAAAAACTGCATTATATTTGTTATATTAGAATGTAATCAAATACAATATAAGACTATAGCTATATAATATCCTAAATTAGACAATAAAATATTGAATTAAATTAAAAGAAAAATAGTAAAAGATTAATGTAATTCCAAAAATAAAAATATTTTTTACATATATGAGGTCTAACATATTAAAAGAAAATATAATTTTTTTTTTAATAAAACATATGTTTTGATTTATATAAATCATATATCTAAAAAAAACAATGATATGTGGTTCAACAAAACTGGAAAACGTTTATGAAACTTTATGCAAATTAGCTTAAAATCATTAGAAACTAGCTGTGCAGTATTGTTTTATTCACACTTTATGCTTTAGCTTTATGCTAATGAGCAGATATGCAATGCTTAAAATCCTTCGCATCAACTTTTACACACTGCTGATAATATAATTTGCATTAAATTTGCATTATTGCATTATTTTTACTAATGTTCTCAGATTTTGGACCTCACTATATTAATAACCATAAAAGAGGCATGTGATCCTTTAAAAAGGAGGAACCCCCCCCCCCCCCCCCATTTAATGTGACAAAATAAAAATTATATGAATAATAAATAATAAGAATAATAAATTACTATTTATTATTTTAGTATTTTATATATATATATATATATATATATATATATATATATATATATATATATATATATAATTTATTTATTGTGTTAAAATAAACCTCAATATATTTTATTCTTAATAAATGTTTCCTTTATTAGTATATATTAAAATATTTATAAATATGGCATTATTTATTATTGCACTATATTATAAAAATTTATTATTGTTATTATTATTATTATAATCCTCAACATATATTTTTTATTATAAAAATTAAACATCAATAAATATTATTATTAATCACTGAACTGTAAAATAGTATTGAATAATATTACTTAAATTAAAATTAATAATAATATCCCCCAAAAATGCATTATTTAAATTATAAAATATTAAACATCAATAAATATATAATTTATTTCTATACTGTCAAATCATGTATTATTATTATTATTATCATATGTATTATAGAAATGGTTTATGACGCCCACCAATGTTGTGCATGGAGTTATAGAAACGGCCACTATAACTGCAGCTCTGAAGTCTCAGTAAGTCTGAATGGTGCTTAACATCTGTGTCTCTCTCTCAGTTGGGCTGAGGTCCAGATGTTGGTGAGTGGTCAGGCTGTCTGCGTCTCTCTTCATCTGACACCGAGCGAGTGTGACAGACTCCTGGCCCCAGCCGGCCCTCTGCTCAACCTCTGCTCTCCGCACCAGATGGTAACAGCTTTACCACTTGGCCTTCGGTCCACTTCTTTCCACCTACTCCCGACCCGACCGCTGACTGGTCAGGAATAGCGATACACCTCGCACCGAGAGCAGATCATCGTAGCACAGCAGAGATGCTTGAGCGCTGGGAGAACTAATGATAAAAGCTGATTATAAGTCTATTACGGCCACTCTGCAGGGCTGCAAGCCGAGCCGGGGAAGTTGAATCCCATTATCTAAGATGTCTGGATAATGGATTTTGCGTGAGGGGCTTTTTCTGGCAAGGGGTATTGAGTGTTAGGAATATTATCTTCATGAAGCCTGTAATGATGCCTGTGGGCTGGGCAATATGGGAGGAAGAAACTCATCGACTCCCTCCTCGTCTTCTGCATCGCTCAGCGTCTTGGCTTTCTGTCACTCTCTCTGGATTCTCGCTCTCCTCACCTGCTGTTATAAAAAGAGCGCTATTGTCAACATTACTTCGGTGTTGCTTAGCCAACCTTTTTAGCTCCTGCAAATGAATGTGATTGCAAGTTACCAACAGAAAAGGCTACAAAACAGATGAGAGCATGACACAGATGTCTTGAATGTTTAATATCAGACTTGTAGCTCTCAAATAACGGACTTGAAACACTCTATCTACAATAGGACAAACGCAAAGAAGTGCTAAGCTACTGATACTGCAATACTTAAATTCAATTTACTTAATTGTCATTGAACAAGGAAATTCTGACTGGTGTAGATCAACCAACTATAAATAACAGCAAAATAAAGAGCAAATTATGTCATTGGCTGCAGGGTGTAATGGAGGTCACAGCTCTCGGAAAGAAGCTGTTTCTCAGTCTGTTTGTGTGTGTTTTCATGGCATCTCTGCTGGAAAGGGGTGGAGCTACATAAGGTCTATATTTTCCCATAAGCCTTATCTTATTGTTCATATTACATTAAAATCCTGTTACAGTGTACATTCCATCTGTGATCAGATTCTCAATGCTGGCCAGTTGTGTATAATCCACAAGAAATGACATTTATCAACAGGTAAATCAACTACGATCAACAAAGCAACACATTAGAAGTCAGCATAATCAGCTGTCGACCTTTAAAACAACATGTGAGTGTCTGTCACGTCTCCTTGTGTCACTCTTTTACAGTAACTCATACAGCAGCCTGACTGTGTAAGTCATTACCTGCCGTCTTTGGTCTCTGGCCAGTATTGAATCTAAATGACACGTCTGCAGACTGAAGGATTCCCGCGGTGAACTGCCAGTAAACAAACAAAGAGCCCTCGCTCACGGCTTACACACTCGCCTGAAAACACACAGTGCGTCTGGCCTGTATTTTTCGTCTAATTTCGAGGTTAAATTAACTTATAAACATGTAAACTGAAAATTTGACTTGTGAAGCAGTCTATTGCAGGAGATATTAAGACATTCAGAAATTAATTGAGAAAGCCTTTTAAATTTCACTTCAGTTCATAAATTTTAGTTAAGGAAGAATTAATGTAAGGAAGCAGAATTAAAATGAACTTAAAGAGCCTTAAAGTTGGTCTTGTTTGTAAGTATAAAATTAGTTTATTATGTATTCATGTATAAACAAAATACATAAAAAAAAATCCAAAAATATATCAGGAAAATGTATTATATATTTTTAATGATATATATTTTATTTAGTAAATAAAAAATGTCATATTTTGATCAGGAACTAGTTTTATATGCAGCTTACAAAAAGGCCATAAATATACTAATATATATTTTGCATAGATGTATTTGAATTTTCTTCTATTTTCCAGCCATATATACACACACACACACACACACACATATTTATTAACAATGAATGACAAGTGAAAAATACATACAATTTATGAATATACATAGTATGCTGTGTTGTTTCTCACAATTATTTCATTTAAAGGATCTTTTTCCTGGAAAGAAACAAGCAGAAAAAATTTCACTTGGCTAATTCAACGTGTTACTTGCTGTTTTTTGTAGCCTTATTATTTCTGAAATGTATTAGCTATTTCTGGGTGAAAATTGTTGCTGCAGTATTTGTGTGTGTAGCACAAGGCTACTATTATATTTAATTATTTATTTTTGCAATGATTAATAAACGCTAAACTGATTGACTCTACTCAATGTTTGTGTAGGCTACATATTTTACAGTGAAAAACAAATCTTGTGTAGGATTTAAACATAAATGAATAAAAGACACTTATACAAAGAGGCCTCGCACGCGCTCACGGTTTACTCTGTTACACATTATGATAAAACACACAGTTTGACTTGTAATTGACAAGCGCTTCAATCAGTGCAGTGTTGAACTCGTACAGCAGCATGTTTGACTGTGGCGCATCTTAAAGCGCGCTACACGCGTGCTGCTCCATGTCAATGACTCCGTACAGAGGTTTGTGGCTTGCGCTCATACATAAATGCATGTGCCAAGAAATAGGACAAGTTTAAAACATTTGCCTCTGGTCTGGTATGCCTTACAGGGGACCCGAACGCCCTGACGGGATACAAGCTGCGCTAGCATCATTGCTTTCATTAAACGCAGTTTGCATCATGCTCCGAGGCCACGTGGCGTCCCGTAATGCCCTGCGTTGGCGTCTCAATTCACTGGATTGAGTCTTGCTACATTTTAAGGTGTGCTGGCCGGGGTGCGTGCACAAAGCGAGCGTGATATTCAAAACCGGTCTGTAGGGCTTTTTATTGAAATCTAAGTAACTCACCCTGATGTGACTCTAAAATATAGAGATTGAGGCATTAGATCGTGTTGCAAAACCTAGTGGGTGACCTAGACAGCATTTTACAAGTGCATTCTGCAGGTGCTTTCATCCAAAACGACTTGCATTGAATTTCGAGTTTACATTTGAATCAGTCCATGCATTCCCTGGGAATCAAACCCAATACACTGGACTGGAGTTGCAAGCGTCATGCTTTATTATAAGCATGAACCCGCCACAGAGGCTTTTCTAACATGACACATTTTAAGGGAAAATCTCTGGAGTATTTTGCACACAAGCCATTGCCACATATCCAGTGCAAAAAAAAAAACATTCACTGAAATAAAAAATATATATATATTTTGTTATTGAAAATATTTTGCTTTTTTTAATTAAAAAACAGAAAATGTACTTGTAAAGCAATTTATTGCATTAGAATTTAATTGAGAATGTCTTTTTTAAACTTTAGCCGAGACAGCAAACTCAAATTTCAGGATGCAAAATTATTTGATGCATGTATTTTGTAATTATAATTATTATTATTTTTTAAATCTATAATTGCAGTAGGACTAAATGCATATTTAAAATGCAATTTCTGCAAACACATTAGCATCTTAGTAGTTTATTGCATGACATTGTACAATTCAGAACTGAATTGAGAAAGGCTTTTAAGTTTCAGGTTAGTCCCTGAATTTTAATTGAGGTAGAAAACCTGGATGTAGAATTAAAATAAAAAATTTGAACAAAAAAAAATTGTCAATTTAAACATTAAGCATTAAAAATCATTGTTTGAAGGTTTATAAGCTTATATTGCTTTAAAATGGGAAGGTTTTCAAACTTTTTTTTAAAATATTTTTGAAATATTTTTGTAATTATTTAAAGTACAAACTTAATAAACAAGTAAAAGTTAAACTGAATTGACTTTACCCAGTTTTGGTGTGCACATCAGAAAAAAATCTGGTGTAAGATTTACTTTGAAACAATTTTCATTTACATATTGCTAGTAAATATCACATTTATTTACAAAGAAACAGCAAGTTACACACTGAATTAAATGTGAAATTTTAGAATTAGAAAGAAAATGCACCAGTGAACTTTGAAAAATAATTTGTACAGTGTATACGCTTGTTTTAGCTTAGCAATACAAAAACTTAAGCATTTTGAGAGTTAAATCTCATGCGTTTTAAATGTGGAGTGAGATCTGTGTGCTGGACTGAGTTGTTGTCTGCATCGAGCATTACAAATCAGTTTCTCGTTTTGGGATATTTAGGATGCTGCCTCAGAATTTGGATAGCAAGGCAGCCGACTAGGTTTTGAAACTAAGTGAATAAGAGCCCCAAATGCATGCTGGGAAGAGAGCTGGCGTGCTCAGAAAGCCCATTAAAGATTTTGAGGAGCTCAGGGGCCTAATTAACACCAGGTCCTTTCCAACCTGTGCCCAAAAAACACAGGGCTGTCGTTTTTCATTATTAATTCTCTATCAGTGGCTGACCGTCAGTCAGGCCAGAATCACAGATCTCCAGGCTTCATTAATTAACCGGGTCATAAGCATGAATATTAATCCTCACCTCTGTCATTTGGGTACCTAGCGTCGACCCCTTCAAAGCTCTCGTCTCAGATGAACTTTAACCCTCAGCTTCATTCCCGTATGCTTTAGTGGATCCCCGAGCGAACCTTGCGAGATGGACGGCTCACGTGATGTATTCAGCTGGGCTGGTTTCACTCAAAACCTCAGTGAGCGACACTTTCACGAAACTCAGAGTGGTTTTGAATCAGTTCATGCACTCCCTGGGAATCGAACCCATGACCTTGGAGTTGCAAGCGTCATGCTTTTTGGATTCTCAAACTTTCAAAATAAAAACATTTAAAGATTCATGTAACTTTACATTTTAACTACAGAATCAAGATTTGTTGGCTTCACAAAGTGTCTTTTGAAAGTTAAAGGCCTTAAAGTTTAAAAGTTTTAATGTTTCAAACTTTCTAAATGATTTTTCAATGATTCCACATTTAATACAGGTATGTGTATTTTCTTGTATGTATAAAGAAGTGTATACTGTAACTGCAGGTGTAGTAAGACAAAATTAATTTAAAATGCAATTTATTGAAACACATTAACATTTTTACATTTAAGGTAGAGAACATAAATTTGAGTGCAAAAAGCAGAATGAAAAAAGGTAACCATTATTATAATTATAATAACAACAGTTTTTACTAGAACAACAAAATTGGCCAAATTTAAATGTTGTCTTTACAAAGACTTGAAAAAAAAACTTAAAAGGCCTTAAAGTTTGAAGATTTATAGGCTTCAAATGTTTCAAATGATTTTTCAGATTGTATCTTTAATACAAGTTTATTTTGTATTGTTTATAAGTGTAAACAAGTGAAAAATCTACAGGTGCAGTAAGACATAAATACATATTGAAAATACAATTTATGAAAATGTATTGTACTTATTGTAAAAAAAAAAAAACCTTGAGTTAGTTCCTGAATTCAAGGAATCACATTTAATTTTGAATTAAAATGAATTAAAATGTAAAAAATTATATAATAGTTAACTAGAAAAGTACGAATTGTAAACCTTACAAATCTTTGTTTGAAAGTTTGATTTTTCATAAACTGTATTTTCAATACGCAAAGCTCTGACCTTTAACCCCCTAAAAGTTTCACCTACAAAACACAGAACACAAACCAAAGTTTTGTTCCCAACTCCAAACAGTACCAGGAAATTTGTAGGTATCCACTCACATCAGGGGTTTTGTTACCGTGAGTTTTCTTGGCAAACGATGGGAGAAGCCTCGCTGCTTAAACCTGGCGCTATGCATTAAACATTGAATTGGCAGAGGGAATGATGGGATACTTCGTTGCATGGGTGCTGTGAGTCTTTCATTACCTGAGCTGTGAGAAATCTAATCGACAGCCCCTCCATCTCGACAGGCGCCCATCCATTCACCTCCCCGCTGCTCCGGCTGAATGCGACCCCCAGTAAGCCGTTCTCTCCTCCTGTCTTGGTTTCATTCGCTCTGTTTCCTTCTCTCCTGGCCTTTGGCGGGTCCATTGAGTTCCCAGCTGCCCTTTAGAGTAGTTCTTCATCTCTTTCTATCCTCATGCATCTATCGCTGTACTTGCTGTGCTTTCCGTGACCTTGCTGTACAGCGAGATGCTCCTGGAAAAAAAAAGACCCCAACCCTGCACTGCAGCTGCTGCCATAATAACCACAAGCCTCTGATCACGAAGGGAAATAGACAGGATTTGTTTTAAAGGAGGAGTTCACCACAAGATTTGCTGTAAATGTACTCACCTTCAGGCCATCCAAGATGTAGATCAGTTTGCTTCTTCATCAGATTTGGAGTCACTTGCTCAGCAATGGATGCTCTGCAGTGAATGGGTGCCGTCAGAATGAGAGTCCAAACAGCTGATAAAAACATCACAAGTAATCCACACCACTACAGTGCATCAGCTAACATCTTGTGAAGTGAAAAACTGCGTGTATGTAAGAAACATATCCATCATTGAGGAGTTTTAACTATAAACTGTTGCTTCTGGCCAAAATACAAATCCTCCAGTGAAAAAGACCATCCAAAAAGTCCTGTTGACTCTCACAGCGAAATCTACTTATATATTTGTTCAGAAATGTTTTGGCTTGTAAATAGTATTTGTTGTGCAAATTTCATTTTTGGATGAACGATTTCTTTTTATCTATTTAAAAAAATAAAATAAAAATATCCTATCCAGAACCTCTAGTGAAATGTTCTTAAACGAACCATTTGTCTCAGTGTGAAGAATATTTTAATGATCAAAAGAACCCTTTTCCACTATAAACAACCGTTTGTGGAATGGAAAGATTCTGTGGATGTTAAATGTTCTTCATGGATGCATCAACACCAATAAAGAACCCTACTGTTTAAAATGCAAATACAATAGCTGAGGTCTTGTAAAGCGCTTGGTCTGGCACACAGATGATTAGGGTCTATTTACTCATTTTGGATTCAGTAGATGACGTCAAGTAATCTGAAGGAAGTACACAATTCTATTCTAGTTGATCTTTCACAAAGCTTTTATTTGTGTGTGCACATTTGATGACCTAAAAAACATTAAAATTAAGGAGCTAAAACATAGTGTTTGATTGTAAAATATACATTTGGACAGCAACTAACACATTACATAACGTCGTAACATAATACATAACATTTTCAGCAAGCATGCATTAAATTGATCAAAAGTGACAGTAAATACATTTATGATGTTTCTGAACGTTTCTATTTTCCGTTCAAAGAATCCTGACAAACTAACGTGTTGATCTAACGTGTTGAGCCTGGTCATCAATGGCAAAAACATGTCCCACTCTCTACAGCACAGACACTCTATTTACGTCGGCATAGATTGGCATATTCTCCCACATTCACACCACCAGTTCATGTTGGCTCTCATCCTCACGTCCTCAGGCTGTTGAGCGATCGCAACCTCCTCCTCCTGTCGTTCTATTTCCAAAGCACGCAACTCGTCTTCTGTAAACTCTGGTTCAAATAGGTATGGTTCTGGTTCTTGACTGTCTGAGAAGTCACCCTCTTCGTCTCTCTCAAAATCAGCCATGTTCATCGCCATTCGTGTACTGTAAGGAAAATAGCCAGGCAGCTACTATTTCACGCCGGTATGTTGACGGAAGTCGTGGGATTTCATGTGTTGCGTGATATCTCTGCACCGAAGTAACAGTGCTTCGCCTAAGCAGCAGTGCTTCGCCTGTGCTTCCCCATAATATAGTCCCAAGTCAATATCTGCCTAGGAAATCGCCTAGTGTTAATCTGGATCGCTATTTGTACTCGTTGTGAATACGCAGGCCACAAGAAGTAATTAGGTGGGTTTTTTTTTAATTTTTTTGATCACTTTTACTCAGGCCATGCTAGCTGGCAACAAAGGATTCCATTCATTGTGCTAAGCTAAGCTAACGCCGACCCAGTCAAACTAAAACAATGCATGCACTGACACAAAAATGCATTTGCCCACCTATCTAAATGTAGGAAATAATGTGAATAAGCCCTATTTCAAAAAACGGTGGAGTGTTCCTTTAACTAGACATATTTTATATTTACTGTATTAAACGTATTTAGTTTTCCGTGGCTAGTCGAATTAAGCCAACTTCCTTCGAAACGTCTTATATTCATTTGAACAACACAAACCTGATAAATAGCACTTTGGTTTGAAGTAAATTCCCATTAACAAAGCCATTCTGACCCTCACCTAACTTCCAAAATAGGGTTAGAGTTCAAGAGCCACTCAAAACAAAAACTGCTCAGAGAATGTCTGAAACGCATTAAAACACATTAAAGTTACCGGGATGAAGACTTACTTCACACAAACACATTATGTCTTCCTTTTTTGGCAGTGGTGTGTTCAAAAAAATCACTTAAACAGCATATGTAAAAAAAAAATTCCCTATTAACATGTGGTGTCTTGCCATAAATGAACATTTTTAACTATTTTGGCCACTGGTTTTTGCAAACAACATTTTGTTTTAATTATTGTTAATTTTACTAAATTAACAGGGAACTACTGAAAATAAAACATTTATTGTAAATGAAACAAAGATTACAGGAGTATGTTTTCCAGGAAAATACTTTCAGTTTTTCTATTTAAAAATTATTCATGTTTACTGATACTTGGTGCTTTTTTTTTATTATTTGTAAAATAGCAGTTTTTCTTGAAAATGGTTTTTTAAGTGTAGTGAGTGGAAAGAGACACATCGACAGTATAATTCACGCACAGAGGACAGTGGTTCATTTCTGAAGGACCTGAAGGCATGAGTGTAGTTTGCTCTGTTGTTATAAAGTGCTGCGTTCACCGGCGAGTCTCTGAGGTCTTTCACCCGTTTTCTCCGCTTAATGAGCTTCACTCACTACTGACGGCATTCAGCAGAAAAAAACAACAACCTTTTAATAATTTGTGCTGTTGAGAACAGCCTAGCAGAGCACTTTCTCTGACTTTCTGCTGATGGAATGACATCCAGAAATGCTTATGATTACAAAAACCTCGTTTGACTCCTCCCACTTCGCCAATATTAGCAAGGCTAAAATCTATAAATAATAACAACAGCATGGTTTGGAAATAAATAAGCTGCAGCTTCATTCTCTCCAGGTGTTTTGCATCACTTAACACATATTTGCAATTGCAACACACCCTGTTTGGCACACGGGAGCGAGGCGTTTGGTGTCAGAAGATCTGCGAGAGAAACTCAGGTGCCCAGTCCATGGCGGTCTGAGCCACAGCCAGCGCCGCTGCTCCTAACGTGGCCGACAGACCCCACACTGCCATTTTGATCAGCTGGTTAGTGCTTGCTGGCTGGGTGCTCATGGGAAGAGTTAGCTGGTTTTCATGCCGCTTATGAAGCTGTTGACGAAGGACGGAGTCGGGACGCTGCCTCAACGTCGACGTCTGGAAGTCAGTAAAGGTGCTGATGGCGATTCTGAGAAGAGAAACAGAAACAGTGTAACTGTAGTATTATTACTATACTATATAAATAATTAGTATTTACACATTTTGAATTATGTGGTTTTTATTTTTATACTTTAAATTTTCATTAAAATTTTTGTTAAAGTTTTCTTAAATTTGTTGCGTTTGAGTTTTTTTTTTTTTAATACAGCTACTTCGTTTTTAGCTTTTATTATTATTTATTTCAGTTTTAGTAGTTTTAGTGCATCTAAACTTAATTAGCATTTTATATTTTTAGTAATATTATGTTTTTATTTTATTTATTTATATTTATTTATTTTTATTAGATTTTGTTTTAAAGATGTTTATTTGTAATAATTTTATTTCCATTTTAGTTTGTTATTTTAGTACTTAAAACTAAATGGGAATTTTTATTAGAAATTTTTCAGAATCATTTTTTTAAACGTTATTTAATTTTTATAAAGTTGATTTAAGTTTCAATCATTTTAGTACTTCAACAAACTAAATGAAAAACATTTTTAATATTTTTATTTTATTTATTTTAAGTTTTTGTTATATTTTAGTCATTTTTATTATTTGTTTTGTTTTAATATCTATTTAGTTAATTTTTATACTTCAACTTAAACTAAATGGAAATTAGAATTTTTTTTTAAATTTTAGTAATTTTGTTGTGTTTTAGTCATTTTTAATAGTTTTATGTCATTTTATCTTGAACTAAATAAAAAATTGTCATCTAGCGTTTTGCTTTTGCACCTAAAAGTTTTTTATATTCTATTTTATTTTGTTTAGCATTTCATTTATTTTAATGAACTTTTTTTTATTATTATTAGTTTTAGTTAATAATAACACTGGTCTCTTTACAGCATCCTATCCAGGCATTTTGGCTAGTAATTTTAAGGAAGTAATTTTAGTCTTTACTGAAAAAGAAATGCATAAAGTCACAAAAATCACATCCAATTAAAACAGATTTAATGTTTGAAATCCAGATGAAAATGTATTTGCAACTTCAGAGTGAACAGATAAGAAAACTTTTTTCCCCCTTCAAAATAATATGCATTAAAATAAATAAAAAAAATAAAATCTTGCACAATAAACCAATAAAATTATTTAATGCTGGACTGTGGACCAAAGAGATTTAAAAAATAGAAACCAAGCGACCGACAAAAAGATTAAGTTTAAACGCCTGGTTAGTAGAGCAGAACAGCAGCAGGAAAAGACTAACTGGTTGAATCATAGAACAAAAGAAACAGAGAGAAGCAGAAAGATGGACTGAAGCGGTGGATGAGCACGGACTCATGTCCTCTGGTCTCAATCAGAGACACGGATAAAGCCTCATTTCCAGAGCTTTCCCAACTCCTGTGGAGCCCATGCTGAGGGCTACACGACATTCTCTCGACAGTTTAGAGGAAAAACATCATTAAAAAATCATAAAATATTCAATTCCATTTCATTACGGTCTCTATGGAAGAATAGTAAACATGGAATGCAAATGCCTTTCACTCAAGATAATAAAACTGGCAGAAATACATTCAGCATTTAATGAAAAAGTGGCTCTCGTACAAGAAATACCATGAACAGGATGTGTTTTGTGGATTTGGAGAAGGCATTCGACCGTGTTCCTCGCGACATCCTGTGGAGGGTGCTCTGGGAGTATGGGGTCGGCGGCCCCCTGCTTAAGGCTGTTCGGTCCCTGTACGACCGGAGCAAGAGCTTGGTTCGCACTGCCGGCAGTAAGTCAGACCTGTTCCCGGTGCATGTTGGACTCCGGCAGGGCTGTCCTTTGTCACCGGTTCTGTTCATAATTTTTATGGACAGAATTTGTAGGCGCAGTCAAGGGCCGGAGAGTGTCCGGTTTGGGGACAATTTCGTCGCTGCTTTTTGCGGATGATGTTGTCGTGTTGGCCTCCTCAGACCAGGACCTTCAGCGTGCACTGGGACGGTTTGCGGCAGAGTGTGAAGCGGCTGGGATGAGAATCAGCACCTCCAAGTCCGAGGCCATGGTTCTCAGTCGGAAAAGGGTGGATTGCCCACTTCAGGTTGGTGGTGAGTTCCTGCCTCAAGTGGAGGAGTTCAGGTATCTTGGGGTCTTGTTCACGAGTGAGGGAAGGATGGAACGTGAGATTGACAGACGGATCGGTGCAGCTTCTGCAGTAATGCGGTCGCTGTACCAGTCTGTCGTGGTGAAGAAGGAGCTGAGCTGTAAGGCAAAGCTCTCGATTTACCGGTCAATCTACGTTCCTACTCTCACCTATGGTCATGGTCATGAACAAAATTACTAAAACATTCAAATGAAAACCGAAAACAATGGTGCAAAGACAAAGTGAGAGCTATATTCACAATTTTTAACAAAAACTGGTGATTAAAAAAAACCAGGTTTTGGTGCCAAAAAAAATTGATTCTCATGAACATATGCAATAGAGAACAACTTTCTTTGATTGTTTCCTCACAAAAATCTATCCATGACTTCAGAAGCCTTGCAGATGCTGCTTTTTTGGTGTTTTTGGAGCTTGGCAGATGTGAAACTATGACCTGTTGTTGTATCGCAAAAACCAGATAAAGATTTGTCAAAGATTCGGGTACAAAGTATAGACAGGTTTTAAAGGACGCGAGGAGTAAATAATTATAATTTTTTTGGGGTGAACTGCCCCTTTAACTTTCTACACGATGGGCTCTGCGGGGAATCTCTCTTCCAGCATCTTCAGAGATGAATTTTAGTCTTTGGTTTCCTCTGACTGCTCTCTTCAGGTGGCACATGTCTAACAGTCTTTGATCGCTTTTTTTCCCTCCCTCTTGTCTCTAAAAGAGTTTCTAATTTTACCGTTTCCTCTCTCTGAAGCAGCAGATTGTGTGACCTCTGTCACATCATTCTTCTGTTTTTCCCCTCGCTCTCTTCCTCTTGCTCAATCTGTTCTTGCTGTGATGAGGAAGATATAGCAGATGATGCGTTTACACTGGAAGAACTTTTCTACGGCTGCACTCAGTCAAACCATCACAACTCCACAGTCTTCACGGAAATCCAATCCTCATCTTCCTCCTCTGTGAGGGTCGCGTTCACTAATGCACACGCATAAACCTGTGAGCAAATGTTCACATAGATGTCATTAAGTAGATTTGCACATATATAGTTTTAATTCAGGATAAAACAAACCACACACCAAGTGCTCAGATGTCTGAACTGAGCACTTAATATCCACTGGCCCTAAAATTGCCTCTGCTCTCCTGCAGGTGTAACATGCCTGTAAACCTGATCACCATTAGAGCCTCGGGAGCCCGTTATTGGCTTTTAGAGCATATACTTAAACCCCTCTCTCTCTCACGCTGTCATAATGTTATGGGTTAACACAGTTCAGTGGGATGCTCTAATTCAATGCGTCCTTCCATCTAATACACATGATGGCCCTATTATTAGACACTTGCTGCTGAGATGGTATGCCCATTTACCCACGAGTCTACACTCGCTTGTGTGAGAGTGTGTGTGTGTGTATGTGTGTCCTGCAGGCTTTTGTGAATCAGCTCTGATGTCCTGTTGTCCTGATGACCCGTAAGTGCTGGCTCTTTGTCACATCAACAGGAGCTGCTCATTGAAGTGTGCTGTGATGCACCAAAGACCTATTCTTACTGGACACACATTACAGGTGGAGATCTATAGGTCTACCATTAAATTCCAGGGGATCCAATAGTCTTTAATGGTGCTCTGAAGTCATGTCAAAAAGATAGTATTTAAGAGGTGAATGCATATAACGCCACCAACAAAGTCGTAATTATGAGCAGGGAAACTAGACTTTCTTTAAAGCAATAGTTCACCAAAAATGAAAATTTGCGCACCCTCAGTCCATCCAAGACGTAGGAGAGTTTGTTTGTTCATGGGAACAGATTTGGAGAAATGTAGTATTGCATCACTTACTCACCAATAGATGCTCTGCAGTGAATGGGAGCCGTCAGAATGAGAGTCCAAACAGCTGATAAAAACATCACAACAATCCACAGCACTCCAGTCCATCAGTTAATGTTTTAAAGAGAAAAGCTGCAGGTTTGTAAGGAACAAATTCATCTTTAAGATGAATTAAAATAGGAGTCCTTCACAAATAAATTTGTTTTCTCCAGTGAAAAAGTGAGATACAAGTATGATATTTTTATCAGCTGTTTGGACACTCATTCTGACGGCACCCATTCACTGCAGCGGATCCATTGCTGAGCAAGTGATTGAATGCTTCATTTCTCAAAATCTGATGAAGAAACAAACCCATCTACACTTTATATGGTCTGAGGGTGTGTCAGTGATGCGTGGGTTGATCCAAAATGAGCGGGTGCCTGCGGTCACGAGTCATCCAAAATTATTTTTAGTGATATTCGTGTCGCGGTCGGTCGGGTCGTTTGAAATAAAGATGCCAATTAAACCTTTGAAATTAATATAGTACTAGACACAATTTTGAAATACATAGGCCTATAATTTATTGGCTGAATAACTGCCGCGAAGATGACGCACGAGCTCAGTCTGCAGGTAGAGATGGAGGCAGCAAGAGAAAAGGTGTAGACGCTGTTTTTGGTAAAACATGATTTTGACAACTTCATTACGTTTTGTTTTATAGAAAACTCTTTTTAAAAGATTTTCGTTTTGTATAAATTGTATCTTAATTTTGATCAATGTTTTATCAATCAATTGCCCGTATTTTATAAATAAGAAGCAAATATATAGCAGACAATGTAATGAGGCGCTTGCATTGCATGTGAACTGGAGGCCGCCGAAACTCAGCTTGTGCCTCACAGATTTGAGAAATATAGGCCATATATTACAGAAAGCTTGAAATGTCTACTTTAAACTAAAATATTAAAACCAAAATAAATAGGCTACTCTCTGATTATGTAATCCATATAAAATGTGCATTTCTCTCTGGCGTGGCGAGTCCGCATCGTCAACTTCATCTTTGCAGCCACACAGAAAACACCAGTTTATTACTAAACAATTAAATGTCTCCTTGCATATTTTCGAACCAGCAGGCCATTCTGGGTTGAGCGAGACCCCACGGAATGAGTTAGGGTTAGGGTTAGGGTTAGGGTTTGTTCCTAACTCTGATCGGAACAAACCAGAACCTCACTGTCTGCTGAACAGAAACATCAAAATAGACATAGCCAAACTAGACTATTTTAGAACAAATTAAGAGCTTATTGACGATTTTTTTTAATATATAATTATTGACAAAATTAGAATATATAAATTTTTTTTGCCTTGTTCCTACGTCTATGGCCCAATGACGCTATGATGAGCATTTAATAATTTTTAAAAATGTGGTTCAGGAAGCGGGTCGGGTACAATATTTTCTTTTCCTTTTTTTGCAGCCCGAGTTGCGGGCGGGTTAGTTGAAAACGTTGGTCGGGTTCGGGTTATTAATACATTGACCCACGCATCACTGGGTGTGTATATTTTCAGCAAATTTTAATTTTTGGGGTGAACTATTCCTTTAAGCCCTGGGTCTACTAGGGCTGGGTACCGAACTTCGATGCCTTTATGGTATCGAAAAATTATTTATCTTTCGGTGCCAAATTTTGTTTCCAAAAGCCAAGCGGCCGTTTTTTTTTTTTTTTTTTGCCAAGCGGCTGTGTCTGTGTGAGCTTGTAGCATACGTACATGTAAGGCCTAACCAGCAATACCACCAATTTAATGAAGCATTTGTTTGGATGAGTGTTTTGCCCTCCCTCCCTGTTTAGTTTGGTCTACTCCATTGCGTATCTTGAAACACCCCCCCTTTCACGTCGTCTAAATAACAGAGAGAGAGACAGATTTATCCGGTACAGCGAATTTCTCTGAGCAGCAGGCCACTGTATACGTTCACTTAAAACATAACCGACTGTGTTTACGAGAATACTTGCAGAGACAATTATTTTGAGATAATTGTGTGTGTATGTGTTCATTCAGAAGTTACGATACGCGAAAGATGAATTCATTCTCTGTACGCGCATTGTCTGAAATGCTGCTCGCAGCGCGTGCTTTGAATAAGTCCGCGCAAGCTCCCAACGCGCGTGAATGGTTTAAAACGCTTGAATCAGCAAGATTTAGAAACAAGTGCAAACGATCAACCACGATCCGTTTCACCCCTTCAAGCGAGTGAACAACGCGAATCAAGTTAGGAATTTTACATCACTATTCGCGATAGCCCGTTGGACTGGAAAACACAATAGCCCCGGGATGTGGGGCTAACGATTTTGCGAGCCCTGCACCTCAGATCTATCCAGTTTGTGAAACACTGGTTTCGTTAAACAAAATAAATGATTATTTTAAAAGATTGACTCAAAAGAATCATCGGTTCACTAATCGGATCACGAACTTGTATTAAGACTTCAAGTTCATCTGTAAAGCACATAAAGCTGTCGTTTGAGTTTATAAACTTCTATTTCATGCATGATTCGTATGGATCTGTTAACTGAATGCAAAGTGTGAGTTCTAGGAGAATGTTTGTGTCTTGATGAGCCTGTATCGCTCACTAGGAGTCGCTAAATGAACAGCTGCTGTTCTTTTTTTCTTTTTTCTTTTTTTTCAACGGAGGATCAGTTGCCCTATTGGTTAAAATCCCTGAACTGTATACTTAAATATTAAATTAATAAATGACATCAAAACAGGGGCGTTTAGGTTATGATGTGGTGGGCTGCTGTGGGCCAGAAAGTCCAGGGCCACTTTTTGGACCCAGTCCGCCCCTGAATTTCACTACTTAAACCGAATGCATCCCCATGACGTTGACTACCACTTTATGTATGTTAGCTTGTGCTGCAAGAGGGAAAATGTCCACACAAAGACAAGATGAGTGCCACAGAGCAGTCACAGGGTTTATTGTTAAAGGTTTGCTACAAATAGTTTGATTTTGCACTAAAAAATTTTTTTTTACATTCCTTTGCATTTTAGTTGGTTCAATATTAGCCTGTACACAATATAATTTGTTTATTTATTTATAATATGTTCATGTTGTGGCAAAAAGGTTTCTCTTTTTTTTGTTAATTTTGGCCAAGTAAGGATTCATACCAATCCTGAGTGTCTGTTGGCGCACCCCTATCCAAAAAGCACAACCAGTTGTATTAATAATGTTATCCTGAGTGTGAAGTGTTACCAGAATTTGTTTTAATTAAGGTGAAAAATAAAAGTTTTGTGTTTAATGTATTTGTGTTGATGTTGAAATGGATTTTAAAACATATGGTATTGAAAAAAGTATCGTTAGAAACCGGTATCGAAACTGAGGTATCGAAATTGGCACCGGATCGAAAGATTTTGAACAATACCCAGCCCTAGGGTCTACTTATTAATTTTACAACCCTAGGAAGATTCGCCCTGTTCAGTGATCATTTTAGTCTGGGAATTGTAAACATGAATCTTGTTCTTAGCAGAAACAGCCAAAAAAAAAATCCTTGTGTACACAACGCAGCAAACAAAGATCACACTTTTCATGTAAATCTAATGCAGCATGTCTCAGACCCATCACTGCATATTTTAGATCTCCCTTAGTTAACATACCTGTTTAGCTCATTAGTTCATCAAGCGTAACTGTGACCTGAATTAACTGTGTCAAATAATCCAAAACATGCCGCTTCATGGGGTTCTGCATGAAAAGGACTGAGAAATACTGAACAAACAGCTATATCTGTAGTCATGGCCTAGTGGTCAGATACGAAGCTCACACAATTTGAGCTTATCTCTCCCATTGTGCTTTCCTGCCATTGCTCTATATCTATAAATAAAAAATAGGAAAATTCCCCCCAAAATCTTGTGCAATAAAATATGCAACAGACTGACTGATTTGCTTCAGCTTTTCCAAAGTACGCAAAAGATTTATAAACGTGCTTGAGGCTTCAGACCAGCTCTAGGTAGATCTAATATGGGTGTCATGTTCCTGAAATCTTTCTATTTAGTTTGGCAGATCTTCTGCACCCTGTGGTATTTTATCTGAATATGGGTAGCTGACGCATAACATAGCAACTACCCAGACTAACTTTTTTAAATTAAGAAAGATTTGAACACAAATGTGAGTTTGTAAGAATGAATATGGAAGACTACCTCTGTCATGAAACTTTTTAGCCCTTGGTTAACATTTCCTATATGACATCATCTGAAAAGAAAAGTCGCTTCAGAAGCGGAACAAGTTATTACTTAACATTAATCTTACATTAATTTGATGTAAGATTTTTTTTTTTTAGAATTACCTGCATGGATGAATCAATAAAAATTAAACCAGGAAAATAATTTAAGAAGATATGAAGAGATGTAAAGTCCCCATTGTGATATATAAAGCCAAAGTTGTAAGATATAAAGTCGCATTTACAAAAAGAAAATGCAATTGTGAGTCACAATTACGAAAGACAGATACAACTGAAAGTTACAGTGTTAATTACGAAAAAGAAGCAATTGCGAGATATAAAATCATAAAATCAAGTTGCAATTACCTAAAATTTATGCAAATGGCCAATAGAAAGTCACAATCATGAGAAAATAAACAACTGGGATATATAAAGTCAGAATTTTGAAAGATATATGCAATTGTGAGATATAAAATTACAATTATGAAAAAACAAAGGGATATATAAAGTCACAATTAGACATGTGCCGGTATTCTGTAATGCAATGTATGCCGGTATCAAATTTTCCTGTTGCGATTAATTGCTCATGCTTTTATCAAGGTAAACTTTATTATCATGGTATTGAAATTAATTTTTTTTAAAGTGCTCAAAATATAGTTTAATAGGTTAAATAACTTTTTTCTAATAAAAAATAACTGAACATTTAAATAAAATAAAGCAATTCAGAAATATATATATAAAGTTAAAAGTTTTGCACAGATTAAAGTGCAAAAGAACTATAAAGACCAATAGGTAAGATGAACATCATAGCAAATACACAAATCTCAATGACTATTTAAAATGTATTTAAATATGTTTAAGAAAGTAGTGCAGCTGGTTTATATATGGGGTTCTCTGCAGTTTAGCGGCATCTACTGACAGAGAGTGAATGTGCTTTCATTCAGCGTCTCTCATGTGTTCTTCCATGTGCTTCTCATGCGTGCTTGTTTACTTGAGAGCACACACGCTCTTTTAAGCAGCATGCAGCGGTGTTGTGCATTTTGACCAGTTGATTGGAATAGTTTTCTTAAAATGCATTTCAATTTCTGAATAATTTGTAATATATAATTATTTGCAGTATTTAGAAGTGCCCACGATAACAATATCGTGCATATTCATTACCGTAATATATCGCATTACCGAATACCGGCACAAGTCTAAATGCGAGATATCAGGATAATAAACATGCACGATATTGTTATCGTGGGCACTTCAAAATACCGGGAATAGTTATTATTACAAATTATTTTTGATTTGTGTATACACTATGGTGCTCATCAAAGCGTTAAATACTTAAATAGTTAGACTTAATAATAGGCTATTTATTATTAAGCTAATTTATAGCTTAATAATAATTGGCTAATTTATTATTAGCCAAGACGTGACTTGGCTGAATGTCACGTCACTTTTTTTTCACTTTTCACTCACTTTAAACTTTTTTTTTTTTTTTTTTTTCTCAAACTTTTTTAACATTTTAATCTGGACTAAAACATGCCTGTTTGACAATGTTTTGATTCTTTATTGTTCAGTCACACTTTAAGGCTCCCTTAGTTAACATTAGTCAATTCATTACTTAACATATACTTCCAATGAAAAATTCTTCTAAACATTCATTCATCTTAATTTCAATATTTAGTAACACGTTGTTAAAATCAAAAGTTGTGTTATTTAATGAACTTAACATTTTTGCAACTGAATTTCAATGTGGTATACCATGATAAATACGTTAGCCATTAATCACAACATGAAATTTTTATACTGACACATGCCTAGTCACAATTACAAAAATGTATGCAATTATAAGTAAAGTTGCATTTACAAAAAATAGTTGAAGCTGGGAGATATAAATAGGGTGTCCATAGATATAAACAAGTTACATTTTAAGACTTTTAAAGACTTTTTTTTTAAACCCACTTTATATGAAATTTAAGACCAAGCTTAGATTACATACATACATACATGCATGCATATTTTAGATTTAATATATATTTCTGCACCGATCATGACTTTTTTTTATGGCTGATTCTGATTTTTATTTATTTATTTTTTTACAAGAAAACTGTCCAATTCTAATGATTACCAATTTTTTTTCTTTAAGAAAAAATTATGTTGTACATAAGACACCTGCGCAAAACAAAAACTGTAGATGGGCTGAAAGAAAATGCAAATTCATTCTCTGACAGCAGGAGGCGCTTATGGAACAGCAGCAATATAGCGTTTCCTTGTTTAACACTGTAAACAAAGCAGCGCTGTGCTTATGAACATGGAGATAAGAGAAAAAGAAACTGCCATCTAAACTTTTCTTAAGTTAGCTCCCCTCACCACAAATTCAATACGTATATTTTTCTTCCTATATTTTGAGCATCCTGAACAGAGATCTTGCTTTAACTGCTGCAGTATTTTCTCCTCTTTGCATCCATCTTCAGTGTCTCTGGCCTCTGTTAACGGCCATTTACACTTAGTATTTCCATACAAATTACATTTTGGGAAATTATTGCAATACGGTTGACATCTCTCTCTCTCTCCATTGATGCAGTAACGACCACGGGAAAAAAAATCTTTGGTCTCTTCAGTGATTGTAAACAGACATTGGGTCCGTCAGACCGGAGAAATGCTTTCGGTTATGTCGACAAAAAATATTTAAGACCCACCAAATCGGAATTTAAGACAATTTAATACTTTGTAAGGCCTTTTATTAAGAAACTTTTAAGACTTTTTAAGGATCCGCAGCCACCCTGATAAAGTCAGAACTGGCAGATATAAAGTTGCAATTATGAAAAATAGATGCGACTATGAGATAAAGTCGTGAGGAAGAAAGATGCAACTGGCAGATATAAAGTAGCAACTGAAAAAAATACAAGCAACTGTGAGATAAAAAAAGTCACAATTCTATTATATAAAGCCACAATTGTAAAACAAAAATGCAATTATGAAAAATAGATGAAATTGTGAGATATAAAATTGCAATAATGAAAAGTACAGTAGATGTAATTAGCAGATATCAAGTCACAACTGCCCAAAAAAAAAAAAAAAGAAAAACAATTGGGAAATGTAAAGTCAGCATTGTGAGATATATAGTTGCAATAATGAAAAAAAGATGCAATTTTGAAATACAAAGTCACAATTACAAGAAACATCTGCATACAAACACCCTCGATCCATAAACTATACAGGTGCTTGCAATTCTCCTCTAGTATTTGATAGGGGTGTGCACGGATAGTCGAACATTCGAATATTCGTTCTGCTCTAATTATTCGATAAATAAAAATGATATTCGAATTTCGCCAAAAAAAAAAAAAAAGTTCCCAATTAAGCCGAATTTGGTCACTTTCTGTGATTCTCCACGGCATATTTGAAGATGTATGCAAACAAAAAATAATGAATGAATGAATAAGGGGCCGTTCACATATTGCGCCTAAAAACGCGTGGAAAACGCTAGGCGCGCCGCTTTCTCCTTCTTTCCAAAGCGCTCGGGCAGAAGCGCTCCTGAGGCGTCTGTCATTGCTAAGCAACAATGACGCGCTCTCTCCATGCAGATGCAGAAATTTCAGCAAAGGATAAATGGATTTGCAGCACAAAAAAATCGCTTTCAGTAGCTCTGCTACTAAATTTATTTCAAAATGGCAATCTATATACAGATATAATCAGCTGTTCCTTCATCTTGGCTGAGCTTTCAACGTTGTTAAGGGAAAGGATGAAGCTGATTGGTTAGTTCTTGTCACATGACCCGCGGTTTGCTTGCAGCTCTCTGAAAACCTTATTGTTAACAGACTAATTTAAGGAGCCGACTTTCCTCCGATCATGTTTACATGCCTGTATTTCTTAACAAGAACATGTAAAACAATAGAAAAAAAAGCAAAAAAGATTTGCTGACAGTTTCAAAGTTTCAAAGTTAAGTGTAGGCTACGTTCTACAATAGCCTAATTGCTGCAGGCTGCTTTACGTTTTTTCTTTAACTTTTTCTTTTTTCTTTGTTAACTTTTTTTTTTTTTGCTTTTAATCTGTACTTTTGTTTGTTTGCACGCATTGTTAAAGGTTTTCAGCTACAAAACACGATGTGTGATGTTAAATCTTATTGTGTGTATGCTTGTTCAAAATGACAGACATAATAAATGTTGCTGAAAAATAACGTCTGTCTCATTAAACTTAATTTAAATAAACGAATATTCGAATATCCGTTTTTTGTGAGCTCAAATATTCGAATGTGATATTTGCGGAAAACGCCCATCCCTAGTATTTGATCTAATGAAACCTGCAACAGGCAGCACTAACGAACACTAAACACTGAGATCAGAGCATCTGTCTCGGTGATAATATAATATTGCTGCGTTTATGAAGTCAGATGCACACTGAGGCAAGGATGTTAGCCTGAGGGGGTGAGTAGGTGTTTTAATGAAGAACGTTTGGGGGTCAAAGTCATTAGGGAGGACGTGCCGCTCCTTATTACAGCACTCCACAGGGTCAAACAGAACAATAGAGATCAAGGTCACGGGTCACGGCCTCAAGAGAGGCTGCTCATTTCACTCACACACACACACATATGTTCTTCGCTTTCAGTGAGGCCACAAATGCGGGTGGGGGAGGGGTTATGCAAAACAGTGTAGAGCTTTAATAATCCAGGGAGGCGGAGCTTCCTTATTGCAGGGCTGATTTGCATAAGACAGGCAGTCAGTCATTCATGCACTTTTTTTTTGTCTATTTTTGTTGTTCTTTCTTTCTCACTATAGCGTTTATGTCTTTGTACGGGTCTCTCTCTCACTCTCTTTTTCTCGCCACCTCTCGTTCTCAATTCTGTTACTTTCTTTTCCTAATTTCTGTCTCTCTCTTGCTCTTAATCTTCATAGGCGACAGCAGACGTGGGGAGATCTTAAACAAGACAGATCTCTCCTCTGATGGCTTTTTCAGCGCTGAGGGACTCGAATTCAGTTCCCGCTGAATGTCGGAGGAATCGTTTCCTTCTGCCGTAAGAGATAATTCATTAAAGTGGCTTCACCTGCATCTGCAAATACAATCTACAGACCGACAGCGAGTGTTTAGACATACAGGGGTGAGACGCAGACAGCTCCGGCTGAGTGTCTTTCACGTCACAACAGGGGTGCAAAAGTCTGACTGTGTGCAGAGGAAGTGATATCATACTCAAAAGCTCCACCTGATGGACACAGGCAGAAACAAGCGCCCCACAAGATGACAGGTGTGCGTATATGTGCAGGATTACACTGTATGCTAAAGTATAACAGCACTGGAACTAGTATATTATTTATATACTAGGCTACTAAGGGCTGAATGAATAGGAGAAAAAAAAAAAAAGATCTCCAGGTTTGCTGAACTTGTTTGTAGGAGGTGCAGAATTTGGCACGAATTAAAACATATATGTAAAATACGATAAAATCATGTTGTGATTATATACTAATATATTACTATTACTAATAATAATAGTAACAAAATTATTATTATTATTAAAATATTAAATAAAATAAGACAATGTTGTAATCATACCATTGTACTGTAAAATAAAAAGTATAATATATAGCATAGTATAATATCATATTTACGAAAATACACATTTTTTTATTTGATAAAAAATTCACACACACAAAAAAGATAATTATTATTATTATTATATTACTAATATTAAATATAAAACAAAATAAGAAATATATTACTATTGTAATACTATTGTACTGTAAAATAAAGAGTATAATATATAGAATATTCTTTAATAGTTCAAAACATAATAACGTATCAAACAATAAAATAAATTTTTTACAATTGTAAAATTGTACTTTAAAAAAATAAAGCATTAAAAATATTTTTCAGTACAGCTATAAAATAACAATACCAATATTATTGAAATTAATAGCCTTAATTTCTTAATTTTTTTAAATATTAAACCTTTTGGGAGGAAACAGGAGGAAGCTCATTAAAGTTCCTTTGTTGGTGCAAAGTTTTTAAACCCATCTCATTACAAATCTGGAATATCTGGTGCATGTTGTGATCCCAAATGCATTTTAAAAGCAACCCAAAGTCACAATAGTCACAGAGATTGAGATTATGTGGAACAGGTACTGTGAAAAGAATTGCTCTGAGATCCTAAAAACCCCAGATCATGAGCTGCTCATGTGTAAATGCTTCACTCTGAAACACGCAGTGCATAATAAATCACAGCCTTTGGGATTTGCCATATTGTTTTTTTGTTTAAAATTCTAATAGTAGTATTATATCTTAACGATTAAGTAAGACATTTACAGATTGTTTTTAAGTATCTTATTTACTTATGAAAAGCTCTGCAGAAGTGCGTGTGTGCAGATGTAAGCCTCACATGTTGTGTGACTGCAGCGCTGCAGACTGGGTCAGCAGAGAGGGCGGGCAGCTGATGAACAGGCTCTGAGCTCGACCAATCAGCTCCTCATACGGCAGATCCTGAGGCATCTGAGACAGCAGGTGATGAACGCTGGCCATATCACACTCACTGCTCTTCACTTCCTTCTGTCTGTACAACACAGTCTGACAAGAGAGACACAGGTCTGTTAGTTTCAGCATCAGACGAGCCGCTGATCTAATTAACTGGATTTTTGTAACTATATCAGTCCACTAGCACACAAAAGTCATGTTAAATTTTTTTAAATTGCACTTCTGAGGCAGAATAAGTAATTGAAGAAGACACATTTTGTCAGGTCTATAACTTCAAAATTAAAAAAACTATATATTATAATAAGTTTTTATTCACTTGGTAGCATGTATACTAGATATACATGAGCAGAAAAATATATTTTGCTGTTATATCTGTGACATAATCAGGAGTGATCAGGTTAAAAAACAAGAAATCAATGTGAAAACCAAAAGTGCTAAAGAAATTAGCCGAAACTATGTGCTGAACCCCTATTTCTGCCTTATTTATATGATTTTTAGTGTTCTAAATGTTTTTTCTTGTCTTAAGATATATTATACATTTAAACTTTGCTTCACATAACTATTATGTTTTAAGGATAAGACAAAACATATAAAAACATGAATAATTAGAATTTGTAATCATAAAAAATTTGTGATCGTAAATTACTATAATAAAGTTGCTAAATTATAATACACAAAAATACTAACTGTAAATTACATTTTGAAAAACAAAAACACAATGGAGCTGTATGTTAAACCCCATTTCTGCTTAATTTAATTGTAATATAATTTAACGGATATTAAATTGGTTTATTTTAAGCAAAATAAAAAATAAAAAAGGAATTAGTTGTGGGGTTTTTAGGAGCTCTTGGTAAACATATTCATGTATATACACTGACAACAGAAAAAAAAAACATTTAAATAAGACTAAGGTACAAAAAATAAATGCATAATAATAATAATGTGGTATAGAAGATTTATCAACAGATTTGTGCATTATTTACTGACCAGAAAATATTCTTGGATGTGCAAGGCTTAGCAAAACTAAACTAATAAGCAAACAGCAATGAGGCTGCCTTAAGATCTAACCATAAAATACACCAGAGTTCACAGATCAGATGGCCTCCAGCAAGGGTCTCCACGATCCCCCCCAGCACAGGTCAAATAAGAGCAGTCCGTTTCTGCTGTTCAGAGCGAGCTGGGTCACGTCCAGCAGCACATCCCCGACCTAACTGTAGGATGAACTACATTTCCTGCTGGCTTTCTTATCCTGACTTCAAACGGCTGCTGGCCCCCTTTGCTTTCGCTGTTGTCTCTAGCAGGGGAGCGGCTCGTGGAGACAGAAGAAAGAGGCGCGTTTAAAAGATTCCAGCACAAACCTCTGGTGAATTCATTAGAGTTGTTTAATTAACTGTTCCCGTTACAACAAAGTGCCCTCGATTCTCGCGTCTGACGAGGAGGGAGTGGAAAAATAAAGAAAATCTCTCTTTGGAGCCACGTTTGTTGTTGTTGTTGTGCTGATGAATTAGATTCCGCCTAAATAAGTGTATTAACAAACACGGAGGCAAAACATGGTAAACAACATCCTCCTTTAGACTACAAAAGCTTGCGTATAGTCATGAAGCACTGCTCTGTACTCTCCAAAAAAAGCGCCATTCATGAGGATAGAGACAGTTTGTAATGTTATACATGTGTCACATTGAAAGCCTTTAATTAATAAAGTAAATCAACTCAAATGTAAAATATGTTTACATAAATGTGTCGAATGTGTATACCAGTAAAGACCAATGTTGTTATTGGAACTAAAGCTAAAAATCATTTTCAGTAACTGAATAAAATACAATTTAAAATTAAAACTTGAACTTAGTATTGCCTTTGCAGCTAAGTTAAATAAGCTTAAGTTTAAGTATTAACATTTCTAAAACTGAAATATAATAAATAATCAAAATATAATAATCTTAATATTTTTATTTTAACAACAAGTAGAAGAAAAATCATTAAATATATACAGTAATAATAACAATTGTTATTATTTAATATGAAAAATGGAATCTGAATGGAAATATTTAAATAATAATCAATATTTAATATCAATATTATTGACAGCATCGTTTCATATAAAAAAAAACTTAAAATGTTTTTAATAAATCTAAATGAAAACTGAACTGGAATATAAAAAATATGTAATATATAATATAATATGTATTATTAAATATAATAATAATAATAATAATAATAATAATAACAACAACAACATATTAGATGAAAAAACTAACTTAAAATTAGAAGTTGAAATAAATTAAAGTGGTAAAATTACTAACGAAATAAATGAAAGTCTTGTGTTTTAAAAAATGTGATGCTAATCTCGACACTGCAGATTTAAATTAAAAATGTTTTGTTGTGCCTTGTTCTTGTCCCTCTTTTGGCTTGGAAGTCGATGTTGTCAAATTGGACAAATGAAACTAAAGCGTTACTCCAAGTCCAGGCAGATGAAGAGAACGGCGCAGCATTTAAAGGTCATTTCTGATGACTCATGGAGTTTAACAGTGTTTTGGTGCTGATGTGTGATGCTTTCTTAACAGCAAGAAGACGAAAAGCTGATGCTAGTGTGAACAGCAGATATGATGTATTATAAACAGCAGATATACACTCATTTAAATGTGAAAGTGGCTTTTTCAGTGTTGAGTGTTGAGTTTTAAGGACACCCAGTCAAGTTAAAAATAGTTTTAAAGAGACTTCAGCTCTTCTCTCTCTCACTGAAAAGGTCATAATGCAGCCCTGCCTCGACGCCCTGGAGATGGAGCGACTAAAGTACAGACAGCAGAGAGATGCTCCTCCTTACCACAGCGGCGAAGTAGATGGCCATCAGTGGGTGAGACGCCAGGAAGAAATCATAGAGCCGCAGAACATGCCTGAAATCTGACAGGACGTAACCGTACCATGTGATCAGCCAGCTGAGGGCGAAGATGGTGCCCACCTCAGACCTGCAACACAAAGACAATCATTATTAGATCTCATGCATTAGCCAACATGAACTAACAATGTGCAATGTGTTCTATAGCATTTATTAATCTATTAGTAATTTTATTAGTAATGCATTAATCTTGAAGTAATTTTATTAATAATGTAGTAATCTATTAGTATCTTTATTAGTAATGCATTACCGGTAATTTATTAGTGATTATATTTAATTTTATAACAATTCATTCATTAATCTATTAGTAATTTTATTATCAATGCGTACATTTATTTTTATTTAATTTATTGATAATGAGTCCATTAATCAATAAGTAGTTTTATCAGAAATGCATTAATCTATTAGTAATTTTATTAGTAATGCATACATTTATTAGTATTTTTATTTAACTGATTGGCAATTAGTCCATTAATCAATAAGTAATTTTATTAATAATGCATTAATCTATTAGTGATTTTATTATTAATGCATTAATCTATTAGTTATTTTATTAATAATGTATTAATCTACTAGTAATTTTATTAGTAATGCATTAATCTATTCGAATTCGTATTATATATGTGTTTTATTCATTTTCATTTCAGTTTTAGTTTTACTTTAGTACATCAAGGTAAACTAAATGAAAATGAGAAACAATTGACAAACTGTTTAAATAAAATAGTTTTTTTTAAGTTAAATTTGATTTCAGTTATTTTATTTTAAGCAATGAAATTAGATTTTTTTAACTGAGGTGTGTGACTGTAACAGAAGTATAAATACTAGCATGAAGCATGTAGAACGTGGCCCAGTACTTGCGTGCGTCATGTAGAGTATGAATCTGGCATAAGTTAACACCCTCAAAGTCAACATGGCCTTTGAAAGAGCCTATAATCTGTGAAATTGACATTCAAACAGAGAGTTCTCCTGAAACTCCTCTAAAAACCCACCGTAGCATTTAGCTCGTGCACAACACAGGAACGCATGTCTGACACATTCATTAATCACCGTCACTGATGTCACTGATGTTCTATGTGAGCAATTTAACGCTGTTGTTGGCCTTTTCTCCAACCTGTAAATGTGCTGCAAGGCCACGAGTACATGTAAGATGAGAGTAAAAACTCTTTACATAAGGGCTGCATCAGATATTGAAATAAAATTGATAAAGCAAGATGGCCAGGGACTAAAACTAACGTTCTGCTTGATCTTACTTTCAAAAATTTAAACCAGCTTTTATTTTGGTGGAAAACCCCAGAGAAATGTCCCTTTTGAAGTGCTTCTTAAAGGTACAGGTTGTAGGACTACTAAAACAATAACAATCGCGCGGTTTGATGACGCTAAGGAGGAGCATGGAATGATGGGATTTGTTGTCTTCTACCCAACCGCTGACGGCCATCAATCAGACGGAAAGATAAATCATGGATTTAACGGAGGTGGTAAAGTTTTATAAATGTTGTGTTTGATGTCATAATTTTCAAACGCAAGTTCAACGGTTTGCGCAAGTAGATTACATACAAAGTCAATGCAAAGACGCGATCAGACTATGGATCAGACGCGTCCACGCGCGGGTCTAGAGACGCGATGCCCTGCGTTTGGCGTGTATGCCCAATAATACTAATCTTGTTGATCGTTATAATAGGGCTGTCAAAATTGCTCAATACTGACGTTCGAATATTCCCTCTAAAAATACACGAATATTCGAACTATTCGAACATCTGGTTGCGCATGTTGTCAATGACGCGCATTATTTCAATAACAGGCAAAAATACAAAGAGACATAACTACTTGTATAGATAGTCTATTTAAGTTTAAACATATATGACAACGTATTTCCTACACAAAAACAAGGAAATCAACTAATGGCCAAGACTGCAGACCTCACGCTCTCTCACCCTCACGTTCTCTGCGCATAATGGTTTAAATGAACAAACAAATTTTTGTGCAAGCAATTTAAGGTCGCGACTGTTGTCCCAAATATAGCAGGCTTCATTCAGTGATTGAAACAAATATTATTAATATTAATTGAAGTTTTGCAGCATATAGAACTGGCATTGAATAATCCGAGCGAGCTTTGCTGTGGTAAACATGGAACTTTTCCTTGACATGAAACGATAAATAATCAAACCTCGGATCCATTGCTTGACAGAACTCCCCGAAGAGTGCCCCATCCACGATACTGATCGGTCTCATGTCCTTAAAAATGAACGAAATTATTTTATCCGTTATGGCCTCTTGTCATGTTGCAGACAAAGAGCTTGTGGCGGGCGACGCAAAGTAATGTTAAGTGTCAAGACGTGACTGTTTAGCTGGAGTTCCACACATTATGCCATGCTCATTTGGGTGCACATTTTTGAGATGTGACCTCATGTTGCTAGTTGTCGAATGGTATGCTAACCGTATCTTAAATAGCTTGCATACAACAATCTCGCGGGTCAACAATTTTACCTCATTTTCTCTGCAGCGGTCGAGTTGGGCTCTGCACTTGCTGGCATCTTCCATGAAGACGCGTCAACTTTCAGCAGTGATGCTGTGCCAGACAGTGCGACTCCTGTGATGCTGTGACCTGTCCCTGAACCCTCAGGCGCGCTAGCGGGCCAACTCGCAAAGCAGACAATCACGCCTCTACTACCGCGGACCTTTTTTTCCACATTTTTTTTTATTCGAATATTAATTTTCACCTTCGAAATTCGTTTTTTTTCAACTATTCGAATACATATTCGAATTTAGAATATTCGTTGACAGCTCTACGTTATAATAGCATACGTTTTTCTGTAAAGATGCGAATCTGCCCCGTGTCACTGTTTAGAATGGGAATTTTATCATGATTTACAAGTAGTTGAAAACATTAGAGATATTGTTAGTAATCAGCTGGACAAAATATATAACACTAGCCTAGTGGTTTTTGGATATTTTACTGCAAATATCTTACAGATTGTACCTTTAATGCTTTTAGATGGAAATATTATAATTCAAATTATACTGTAAAATAAAATTAGTTTTATTACACAATTCTTTATTTTACAACATATTTAATAAAACTTAGTTTAATATTCTTCTTTTATAATAATCATAATAAAATAATAAATTAGATTATAATAAATTGTGATAATTATAGTGAATTGCTCAAAAACAGCAGGAATCTGGTTTATGAAAATCGGAAAGGAAAACTTTTGTAAATTTCTATTGTTTTTTCACTGTTAAAATTAACCCCAAAAAGGAACAATTGCCCACACTGCCCAAAGCACTAAAAGTTAGTTAAATGACCATGGTGTTGGTGTGCTTGACTGGCCAGCAAACTCACCAGACCTGACCCCCAGAGAGAATCTATGGGGTATTGTCAAGAGGAAGATGAGAAACAAGAGACCAAAAAATGCAGATGAGCTGAAGATCACTGTCAAAGAAACCTGGGCTTCCAGACCACCTCAGCAGTGCCACAAACTGATCACCTCCATGCCACACCGAACTGAGGCAGTAATTAAAGCAAAAGGAGCCCGTACCAAGTATTGAGTGTACAGAAGGCCAACAATTCACTAAAAAAATTTTTTTTTTATTATTGGTCTTATGGAGTTTTCTAATTTGTTGAGATTGAGTGAATTGGTGGGTATTTGTTAAATGTGAGCCAAAATAATCACAATGATAAGAACCAAAGACTTAAACTACTTCAGTCTGTGATCACTGAATTTATTTAATACACAAGTTTCACAATTTGAGTTGAATTACTGAAATGAACTTTTCCACGACATTCTAATTTATTGAGATGTACCAATATATATATATATTCAATTTTTTTATATGAACATACCCTCCGCAACAAATTTGCCCCACTAACTCTAAAACGATTAATTATTTGCAAATATAGCTTTTAAAGCCATTTGCTGAAAATTCTTGTATTTTTCAAATTGCAGAAAAACAAAATATCCCAATGTGAGTTTTTCCCAGTATCACACATCCCTACCTTGCATGTCCAGTAATGATGGAATTGTAATGATTGGCAGCGGAGGCCCTTTCTGGAAACCAAAAATGATTAAGAGCTCAGTAAATGCTTCTCTGTACAGAGCGACTGATGCACAGACATGAACAGCAAAATAACATTTCTTTTTTAGGCCGTCCCATCTGCCCATGGGCTTTTTAAAAGTTCTGCGGTTTTATGAACTTCTTTGGAAAGACTGATAAAAGCAAGAGCAACAGCACCTGAGTGAGCAACACCATTAAACCTGTGGACCAGCGCTGCGGCGAGACGCACACATGCAATATTGATGAAGAACCTCTTATTCTCTACATTTTAGATGAGTCGCCATTAAAAATAGCTTTTACAAACGAAAGCCTGAAAAGCCGCACACAATGCAGAACCACAGGTTTATGTGAATACTTGCACACACACGTAAGTTGACACACATTTATGATGTCCCAAATGTGTATCAACAAAATCAACAATTTTGTTGGCTTGCCACACCAAACGGTTTTCACATAAACAAGATGGTTGCACAGCAAGTAAGCATGCAACTTAAAGCATCAGGTTTTAAAAGACAAACAGCACAAGCCTGACAACACTTAGGACGCATGTGGGCAATATGCAAGCTCTTTTAACCGTCTGACACAGGATGAATGATAACGATGATCAGTATGTGAGTTTCAGCACTGTGCTTACTTTCATACAACCTTATTTCTATACCATCCACCAGCATTTTTATGCAAACTTCAATATTTTGTTTTCTGTGAGGTTTAGCAATTTCTGCTGATGTAAATATGCATGTTATCTAGCTATTTTAGCTGACTGTAGGATTTATCATAATTGCAAGATTGACTTAATAGTCTTGGAACCATCAGCTAAAACTAAATCATTTCATTAACTTCGTTATATGCATTTGCTTAGATCACCATCACAAGACATGACTTATATAACTGTTTTTCACTGTCTCATCACATTTGTGATTTATCTGCAAACATTTTCATGCAAATTATAAACTATAAAACATTAAAAATTATAGTAATAAAATAATTACTATAATTTCTCATTATTACAATATAACATCAAAAAACACTATAACAGTAAGAAAAAAAATAACCAAATAAATAAATATATAAATTATATAAACAATCAAAAGATCAAAAAAAAATCAAAAAGATCACACCTTAAATTCCAGAGTACAGGCAAATCTGTTGACTAGACAATATACATACAGGTTTACTAATAAAAGTCTTAAAATTTACAATTTAATTATTTACTACAGTGGAAAGAAGATGAAACAATTTAATTAAACTTCCAAAAGCCGAAAATATTTTGGCGTCTTATTTTTTTAAGAATATGAATAGTATTTTATAGTATTTATTAGTATTTTATATATTTTATAATAGTATTTTGGGGGTTCGATTCCCCGGGAACACATGATAGGTAAAAATTGATAGCCTGAATGCACTGTAAGTCGCTTTGGATAAAAGCATCTGCTAAATGCATAAATTTAATTTAATTTAATTTAATTTAATTTTAATAATTTTTTTAAAATATATGATATACATAGGGCTGCTCCGATCACGATCAGTCGATCGTTAATGCGCATCTCGTCAGTAAAGCTGGTTCTCTAATCAGCGGTAAATTCCCTCAGGTGCGTGATTTCACATTGAGCAGCGGTTACTGCATTAACGATCGGCCGATCGTGATCGGAGCAGCCCTAGATATACAGTATAATTTAAGTTAAATTATTCAGTCACACATATACATTTATTATATACAAATATATTTTTGATTTATTATATATAAAAGAATTCAGACACTTATAATAATGCAGATGAAAAATAAATACTTTAGAGTAAAAATGTTGGTCAGGAATGTAAAAAATCAGGAAAGAACCAATTTTTACTGTTGAGCCCTGTGGCAGGGCTTTTGGTGAAGGGCACAAATTACTCTTCCGTGAGAGTATTTCATAAAGCGCCTGTGTGTGTGTGTGTGTGTGTGTTTGTGTATCCTTGCAAGGAAATCAGCTTTGAAACGACAGAGAAGTGAACCGTACATCCACTACTGCTACTCCCCCGTCTCGTCTGATTCAGTGAAAAGAGCTACCATCTACTGGCAGAAAACGTACAGACATTCAAGATCCATGTCAGATTTCAGCATCTTTTATAGTCGCAGACAGTGTATAACAGAAGAAGATAAACCTGTTAACAGGCGACGCTCTTTTATGACTCTGTCTAGTCGTTTAAAGATGCCTCTGCTGCCCTCTTCAGGCCAGAGACGTTTATTAACCTCAGCTGGTAGAGAAGCATTTCAATCAATCATCTGGGATCACCATGAAAAATTATTTTGACTCATTTTTTAACACATTTTCAGTAATGCATTCGGTCCAGAAGCACACTGTTGAAGTGCTTAAGTTACATCAGATCTTGCATAAAAATGTCTGTTCTAAAGTTGTGTAAATCGTCTTTTTAGAAGTAGGACTATTAGAATGATGGCTGATCTTGTGGTTACAATGTTATCAATGTCGTTTCATACAGGATAAATCATAAGGCTGTCATAACTGACAGCATGTCACAGATGCTGCAGTTAGAGCTTTACTTGTATTTAACCCAGTACATTTCTTTAAGTAAACTTATGGGTTGCTTAATCTTGATACGTTATATAGCTTAAATAAAGTTAAATAAATAATAATTGTGACTTTTTGACTTTGTTTCTCCCATATTGTGTTAATATATTTGTATTTGGGGCAAAAAAATCTGGAGGATATAAATTTTTAAATTTTTATTTAACGCTATGACTATGAATTTAAGACTCTCTATTCTGATTTAAGGTCTTAATTTGTGGAAGGGTTAATTAAGACTTTTTAAGACCGGCAGTAACCCTGTTTTTATCCTGTGGTGGAAACGGGTTTCCCTTTGGAGCAGCAATTTAATAAAAGACCAAAACGACCTGCTAGGCTATATACTGCCAAGCTATATAGTTAATTAGTTTAACTGGAGGATGTTTATGACTAATAGATTAAAATATAATTGATGTGCAGTCAGAGCTGGTTATTTACAACAGCTTCAAACATGCTTGAACCAATCAATTTAGAGCCAGGACTACCTTAGTGTATAATCTCTGGAAAAACTGTAGTACACATAACAATGTGGATCAATCATAGATAATCACTAGTCAGCAGTCTACCTGATCATGAAGTCATGTAACTCTCGGTCCACGCGCTCCAGAATGGGCATCAGGTAGTTCAGGATGTGCTTTGTGCTGTCCATGGTGGGGTCCATGAAATCCCTGCAGTTCCCAGAAGAATAAAACACAAAATACTCATCATAAGAACACTTGGCAACATCAGAGTAAAACAAAAAAAAAGCCATTTTTGTAGCTCAGCATTTACAAGGTCATGGATTAGATTCCCAGGGAATGCAACTGATAAAATGTCACTGTGCTAAACAAATGCATAAACATTCAAGTTGATGGTCATACACTATCAGTCAAGTTTTTGATGTACAATCTTAATATATCCATCTGTGGGAAATGATGTTATGTGATACAAAATTCTCTTTTGGTGCAAGAAGCAATGCATAACATTAAGTAAGGTTAATTCACCTGAGATGATGATTGGACAGTTTCTCCATGATTGCGATGGTCATCCTCTCTCCCACCACCAGCAGGAAGGTCACCACGATGTCATGATAACCCTGGTAATAGTGCAGTTGAGGATTTCTCCTCAAAACATCCAGAATGATGTCAATCAGCTGCTCCTGGAGAACCTCTCGCTCATCCACACGCATGCCTGAGAACAATTACATCACCATAAAAACAAACATATTACTTTCAAAAAAGCATGGCAGATGAAAATGAATTATTCCATTATTGTAAGACCAAACACATGCTGCACTAGACATAATGGTGTGTAAAAGTCGCCTTGATTATTACAGCTTCCATCCTCAGCAGTCCAAATATCACATGGGAAGCTCAAGGTATTTGTGTTGGGATAAATAACTACAATCAATGCATTGTTCTGAATTCACAGTGAAGGAATGTCCCCGAAGGACACTGGAAAGAGTTGTTATTATACAAGCAAACACTGATATCAAAAAAAACATTGAGATGTTCTCAATAAGGTCCAGAAAATATGGGATAAAAAAAAAAGGAAATATTCATATCAATAGGAATATCTGGATTTTTAAAGGTCACAAGGCTACATTGAAAGTCTAATTTAACTCTGGAAATATGGAACATTTGAGGGTTAAATAAAACAATGTGAAACAACAAAACAACTAAATGAATTTTAAAAAGATACTTCAATATCTTATTTCACTCCCTGTTCTAGACAACGTTTGAAACTTTGTATTTTAGTACATCTTGTGTCGCTGCCTTATTAAGATGAATTGATTTGTTGCATTACTCATTTTTGAGTTGGTTTGGATAAAAGCGCCTGCTAAATGAATAAATGTTAACGTATGCTGTAAATATTTCACTATCAAAGATGCATACTGATAATACAATCTGCCAAGGAAATTAGTTGCCTTTTTTTAGTTTATTTATTTTAAAATTAAATAATGTAATTTACGATGAAAAACTAAATTCTTTGTTAGCTCACTTTTTTTCATCTTTAAGATGTCAACTTCTACAGTACACTGGACATTAAAATGTATTAGAAACGTTAATCACTAATTTGCATTTAAATTGTTATGTTCTACTGATAATATAATCTCCAATTAAAATATTTGTGTTATACAGGTTATTAAAATTTTATTATTAAGCTATTGACTTAAAATAGTTTGGCGTAGTTTATTTTTTTGTATTTTAAACGTATTTTATTAATTTATTTATTCAAAAAAATCATGCAATTTATATTGAACAATATTTTAAATGTCAAATTGTATGGAATACTGGACATTCACATTTATAAAGTGACAGTTCTGGTTGGAAGTTATGCCTCAAAACAGTCCTGAGTGACTGGATCTGATCATGTGATGGTGTGTCATGGTCTTTGACTCATTTATCAGATACTGACCTTTCGGGAAACGCCGCATTGACCTCCTGACATCGAGCACCACCTGTCTGTAGTCTTTGTGGTCTTCTCGGACATCTTTGGCTTTAAGTGAGGAAATTAAGAAAAACATATTAAAAATTAAAATAAAAGAATAAAAACACTAAAATTTTGTGGTACGTTCCACACGCACAAGCACACACTTACAGGGTTTGGCAGGCAGATTGTACACATTGATACTGAGGAGTTTGGGCCAAACTTTTCTTCTGATGTCATCCGTCAGCAAACCTCCTTCGCTCAGAGCCGCCCGCTGCAGGGTCTCGATGTCCACGGGGTCACTGTTCAGGGCCTGATGGATGTCCAGGAGCTTCTGTTTCTTCCAGGGCAACTGTTCTGCAGAAAAAGTATAAAATGTATGAGGCAGGATGCTAAATTAACACTCAACATGCAGCAAAATAAATGCCCAATTGGCTGTGAACTTTCCTGGAAACTGAGCAATGTACAGTATATAACCTATAAATCATGATGCAGGAATAAACATCGTAGCCAGAGCTTCATATACAGATATAATCATGCACTTAAACCACCAAAACTAAATATAAGGACAAAATCATGATGACATATAGGATGCTGTGAGAGTACGTCAGCACAATAGCCTTCCCATATATAGAACAACTGCAAATAATCTCTAGATTACCTGAATCATGAATTAAAGAACTAGACATCATTATACATTTCTCACTTATTCAATGACATCATAATGGAGCTGTCAATCATTCCGTGTCTAACGTACATAATGGATCTCCTCACACATTCAGTGGTATAATAAATCTCTCGTATACACATTAAATGGTTTTCGTATGGATATAACAGCGACATCATAATGGACTTCTCACACAGTCAGTGACATAATAATAAATCTTCTAAATACATTCAGTGGATTTATAACCGGTAAGTTACCTTCATGTCTCCTGACAGACGCTTGCGAACCGCTCGCCGGCAGTCGCTTTCTGGCTTTATTCATCTCTTATGACAACCCAAAGTCATGGGGACACCGAAAACATGCCTTTACGATGATTGTAATATAGTTTTTATTTTAAACTGACAGTTAAAACGGAAGGAAAGGGACGTTTACGCTTCCCCTCATATCGACGTCGCGACGTGGACGAGTGCTCGTCACCCGAGCTTTACTCTCATTGGCTTAACGCCGGTGAGTTACACAACCAGCCTTGACTGCTGTCAACATCTAATCTGATTGGTTTAAAGACGTTGGAGACGTCGAGAGGCTCGACGCCATTGGCTCATTTCAAACGTGAATCTACACCTGCTGACAGACACTTTATTATACAGACAGATTATATTTACAAGTTTACGTTTCAATACGATATAATTTAATGCACACACACACACACATTATGTAAACATAACTTTTATTTTGGATGCGATTAATCGATTTGACAGCATATATATATGCTGTCGTGTATATATATATATATACGGTCGTGGCCAAAAGTTTTGAGAATTACATAAATATTGGAAATTGGAAAAGTTGCTGCTTAAGTTTTTATAATAGCAATTTGCATATACTCCAGAATGTTATGAAGAGTGATCAGATGAATTGCATAGTCCTTCTTTGCCATGAAAATTAACTTAATCCCCAAAAAAAACCTTTCCACTGCATTTTATTGCTGTCATTAAAGGACCTGCTGAGATCATTTCAGTAATCGTCTTGTTAACTCAGGTGAGAATGTTGACGAGCACAAGGCTGGAGATCATTATGTCAGGCTGATTGGGTTAGAATGGCAGACTTGACATGTTAAAAGGAGGGTGATGCTTGAAATCATTGTTCTTCCATTGTTAACCATGGTGACCTGCAAAGAAACGCGTGCAGCCATCATTGCGTTGCATAAAAATGGCTTCACAGGCAAGGATATTGTGGCTACTAAGATTGCACCTAAATCAAAAATGTATAGGATCATCAAGAACTTCAAGGAAAGAGGTTCAATTCTTGTAAAGAAGGCTTCGGGGAGTCCAAGAAAGTCCAGCAAGCGCCAGGATGGTCTCCTAAAGAGGATTCAGCTGCAGGATCGGAGTGCCACCAGTGCAGAGCTTGCTCAGGAATGGCAGCAGGCAGGTGTGAGCGCATCTGCACGCACAGTGAGGCCAAGACTTTTGGAAGATGGCCTGGTGTCAAGAAGGGCAGCAAAGAAGCCACTTCTCTCCAAAAAAAAAACATCAGGGACAGATTGATCTTCTGCAGAAAGTATCACGAATGGACTGCTGAGGACTGGGGCAAAGTCATATTCTCCGATGAAGCCCCTTTCCGATTGTTTGGGGCATCTGGAAAAAGGCTTGTCCGGAGAAGAAAAGGTGAGCGCTACCATCAGTCCTGTGTCATGCCAACAGTAAAGCATCCTGACACCATTCATGTGTGGGGTTGCTTCTCATCCAAGGGAGTGGGCTCACTCACAATTCTGCCCAAAAACACAGCCATGAATAAAGAATGGTACCAAAACACCCTCCAACAGCAACTTCTTCCAACAATCCAACAACAGTTTGGTGAAGATCAAATCATTTTCCAGCACGATGGAGCACCGTGCCATAAGGCAAAAGTGATAACTAAGTGGCTCGGGGACCAGAATGTTGAAATTTTGAGTCCATGGCCTGGAAACTCCCCAGATCTTAATCCCATTGAGAACTTGTGGTCAATCCTCAAGAGGCGGGTGGACAAACAAAAACCCACTAATTCTGACAAACTCCAAGAAGTGGTTATGAAAGAATGGGTTGCTATCAGTCAGGATTTGGCCCAGAAGTTGATTGAGAGCATGCCCAGTCGAATTGCAGAGGTCCTGAAAAAGAAGGGCCAACACTGCAAATACTGACTCTTTGCATAAATGTCATGTCATTGTCGATAAGAGCCTTTGAAACATATGAAGTGCTTGTAATTATATTTCAGTACATCACAGAAACAACTGAAACAAAGATCTAAAAGCAGTTTAGCAGCAAACTTTTTGAAAACTATTATTTATGTAATTCTCAAAACTTTTGCCCATGACTGTATATATATATAATGTATATGTATGTATAGAGAGATATACAGAGATAAATTAGTATTGATTATGTTTAAGTATAGTTTAAAAATAATTACAATAAAAAAATAAGAAGACTAAAATATATAATAATGCAATATTTTAATGCAATGATAAAACTGCCACTTGTAAATTTACTACTAATAATCATAATAATAATAAATAAATCGTAATCTCAGAACAATCTCAGACGATGTGATGGTCTCATATCAGAGATAAAGCCAAGTATATTTCTTGATATGATTTTCTTCAAAACGAATGAAATACAGCAAACAGGGTAAATATTAAATGGAAAACGTATATTAATTATTATAACCTGAACTTGTGTTTACAATGCAGCAATCTGATTTGACTTTAAATAAAGCGTATAAGAAAACTTGGAAGATTTACAGAAACTTTCCAAATGTTTTAGATAGCTAAAAAATACATGTATTCAATTTGCTATTTGTGAATTAGACGACTGTATATGTCTATCATTGCATCACCAACGAGACACGAAGTTCTTTATATAAACACTAATCACTGCATGAGTGCAAATGTAGGCTATTTTATGACATACTTATGTTTTAACTCTAGTGTGATCGTGGCTTTATGGTTGAGGAAATTGTGCCATGGTGCATCTGGGTGTCACCGCGCTCATTGCGCAACATTTTTACGCAGCGCGGAAGGCTTGCTGCGCGGCGTCCTGCTCGGTTCAACGCGCGGATGATACCAAAGATCGGCGAAACGGGAAGAACATGACAGAAACGATGCGTCTGTTTGCTTCATTATAATCGCGAACATGGGCGACAGAAGCGAGAAGAGCTCGGCGAGGCGCAAGCGGAGAACCACGATCTCCGGAGACGCGGCGGGAGCCCACGCGAAGCGCGGCGGCGCGGGAGAGACGCTTAGCGGGCAGCTGAAGGAGAAAGAGCAGAGGCACGAAACACCAGCGAATAAACACAAGAATCACAGCGATGCTGGCCATGACTCCTTCAGGTAAATTATGTTATGAAAATATGTTTTTGACTTGATTTGTGCAGCATGTCTCTCTCTTTATCGAAGAAGATGCTGGTACTGTAACATATATACATGTACAGGGCCTATGGCTTTTTATTTTAGTATTATTTATTTAATATTATGTAAATTTTCCAGTTTTCATCATTTTAATAAGTTAATTTTGTTATGTGGAATGTTATATTTTATTATAAATATTTATATTTATCTCATTTTTAAATGTTTCATCTAATATTCATATTTTATTTTATTTCAGCATTATTTCAGTTACCGAAAACATAGTTTTTAAAATAGTTTGGGTTAACAATAACAACACTGTTTATTAATTTTATAATGTACGATTATTAACACTGTAACAGTTACAGTATACTGTAACATACTGTACATATGCACAGGCATAAAGGCAGTGCTTATTTAATATTGTGTTTTTCTCAAATTCTCAATTAGCTTTAAATTTCATTTTAATTTAATATTAATATGAATATATTAGAAAATGAATATATTTTATAAATATTTCTATTTAGCGTTTTATGTTTCAGCTTTAGTTTCAGTAACTTTAGTAATCAATTTGAATTGATTTAGTTTTTTTTTTTTTTTTAGGTTTAAGTTTTTATCTAATGTTCATATTTTATTTTATTTCAGCTTTTTTTAAATTATTATTACCAGAAATTATTTGTAATCATTCTAGTTTTAGTTAACAATTACAACACTGTTTATTGGACATGCACCCTGGTAATCTCATAATGTACCATAATAGTAACACTGTAACAATATCAAAGCAAGTTAGTTTAAAGATAAGACAGCACAAGAGCACTTTTAAAGCAAAACATCTAACAGAAAGAAGTTTGCTTTGTTGCAAATGATCATATAGTGGTATAAAGTTCTTATACATGCATGCATATTTGTTTATTTTCTAGTAACCAATGACAATGAGTTTGAGATCAATGAGTTTTGTTAAACATTGTCTGTATGCACATATTCAGTTAACTACTATACGTTCAGAATTTGATAGTCACTATACTCAAACATAGTAATATTTATTTAATTTATACATTTATTTTAATTTATTTTTAAGTTTAATAATTTTTAGTATTTCAACTTAAGCTCAGTTGATTTCATTTAGTTGCCAAGTCAACATTCCTAATTTATTTAACTTTATGTTTTTCACTTAATGTTAATATTTCTTTAATTTATACATTTATTTTAATTTAATTTTAAGTTGAATAATTTTAGTACTCTATGTCAAGCTTATTTGATTTAATTTAGTTGCCAGGTCAACATCTCAAAATTAAAATTTCAATATGAATATTAAATGTAGAATATTTAATAATATTTAATTTTCAAATAGCTATTAAAATCATTTTAGTTAGCAGTAACAACACTGGTGTAGATTGTCCACAGAAGAAAAAAAGCATTTTAGGTAAAGGTATAATGATATTTCTTTAGATCTTAACATAGTACTTGTTCTAACATGTCTAAATCTCTCTCTCTCTCTCACACACACTGTTTCTAGACATTCCAAAACTACATGTTCTGGTTTCCATGGCAGCAGACGTCAAAATACAGGAAATGTAGGATGGAGAGAGAGAGAGAGAGCGAGAGAGAGAGAATGAGAGCGAGTAATAGTATACTACACTAGATTAATTAAGGCTTTCTGCCTTCATATGCACAGTGAAGAATGGGAGGAAAGTTTAGGGAGGTCAGGACTGAGAAATGGGGCAAGGGAACACATGGACTAATCACAATACCATAACTCTAGCAGCAGTCAGTTGTGTACAGTGTTTCACTTCAGTTCATGGGTCACTCTGGTCTACAAGCTGTGACTATTGTATAATAGTCCTCCTAAACTGAGAATGGAAGTGAAAGATCTTGTGTAGCACCGGTTCTCATTTCCATTTGACAGATTCATTTCGTTTTTAATGATGTTCACAAAAACCAATATAAATAGCATGCTTCCTGTACTATATGCTTCCTGTGCTATAAATATAATGATTTTAGGTAAAGGTGTGAAGATCTGAAATCATTGATAATAACGATAAGATCTTCATGACCACAATCTTTAATAATCTTTATCAACCACGCCTCATACACTCACACACACTGAGAGCTTCCTTCCTGTATACTGACTGAAATTGCTCAAACTCCTTTCCGATTTGCTTGTGTATCTTATAAACTTGGTGTCTTATAAACAGTGTCTGGGATGCTACAATGTCTGAATGTCATTGCATCAGTCAGCAACATATCAAGTGTAAATGCACTCAAATGCTTTATTTGAAATAGATGACACTTGGTTGATGTGTTATTCCCTGCTATGACATTGAGACATGCCATATTGTAAGTGTCCAATACTTTTTTGGTCTGTAGTCTGAGGCCTTCAATAACTGTTAAAGTAGACCAGAAATGCATATGTTATTATTGGTAGAAAACATGTCATTAACTACTGCCTGACTCATTTTGTCTGTCTCTTCAGCTGCCATAAGCTGCAGGAGTCGCTGCTCAGCTCCAATAGCGGCTACAGTAACTACAGAGGAATCCTCAACTGGTGTGTGGTCATGCTGGTAAGATTAAAAAAAATTATGCATTTAGCAGACGCTTTTATCCAAAGCGACTTACATTGCATTCAGGCTACAGGAACACTAAGATTTCAGGCCGTATGGCAATTAATGTCTAATATTGCATGCCCATAAAATATCCATGTTTTATCTAAATGAGTTTGTTTCTTCATTTGGAAAAATGTAATATTACACACCAAAGGATCCTCTGCAGTGAATGGGTGCCGTCAGAATGAGAGTCTAAACAGCTGATAAAAACATCACAGTAATCCACACCACTCCAGTCCATCAGTTAATGTCTTGTGAAGTGAAAATCTGTGTGTTTGTAAGAAACAAAGCCATCATTAAGGCGTTAACTTTAAACTGTTGCTTCTAGATGAAATCCTTAATCCATAATAACACTTCCTCCAGTGAAAAAGTCCTTCTCCTGTTGTCTCTCACATCAAAATCCATCCAAATATTTGTTCAAAACAGTTTTGGACTATTTTAGCTTGTAAACAGAGCTTTATCTGTGCATATCTCTCTCCCGATTCAGACGAGACGCATTTAAGAAACTGTTAAAAACTTGTAATGTAATTGTTTCTGACAAACACAAAGCTTTTGTCTTCTCCAGATGTTAACTGATGGACTGGAGTGATATGGATTACTTGTGGATTATTGTGATGTTTTTATCAGCTGTTTAGACTCTCATTCTGACGGCACCCATTCACTGCAGAGGATCCATTACTGAGCAAGTGATGCAATGCTACATTTCTAAAAATCTGATGAAGAAACAAACTTATCCTTATCTTGGCCTGAAGGTGAGTATATTTATTGCAAATGTTAATTTTGGGTGAATTATTCTTATAACTGTATTAACCCTACTCTGGGGGCATATGGAAATTTAAGTCATTGCCCCTTATAAAACATCATAGGGGTTTGGAGAAAGAAGTAAGGTTTTGTCTTTACACCGTGTGAAGGTAATGTAAGATCACTGTCGGCTTGAACATTTGAATGGCTTCGGTCTGATGGCACTGGTTATTTTTGTTCTCTGTTCTGCTGGAATCTTTCCCTGTGTTTGTCCTCAGATGATCTGGAACAACAGAAATGAAATCTATGTAGAAGGAAATGCAAAATGCATTTGCTTGAATGATGATCAAAAAAGACTATGTTTGCCCTTCATCGCGGTTATACGCGTCAAGTTCATTCTGGGCTGTTGTGAACTCAATAAGATTGAATTGAGTAAAAATTTGACCTTTATCCTCGGCTCCGTTCTCGTATAATCATATAACATGCAGCACAATGCCAGACGTATTAGTTTGCACACGCTGTTACAGAATACAATTTCTGCAGTGAAAACGGAGAGAAGTGACTGAAGTTTAACTCAAGTTGTTGTGATAGTCTCGATTCACATGAGTTCCCACATTAAAGCGTATAATTCAACCCAGAGGGTGTTTATTCCTCTGCTCGCTCCCTCTCTCTCTCTCTCTCTCTCTCTCTCTCTCTCTCTCTCTCTCTCTCTCTCTCTCTCTCTCTCTCTCTCTCTCTCTCTCTCTCTCTCTCTCTCTCTCTCTCTCTCTCTCTCTCTGTCTGGTTTTCCACTCAAAAGAAGCAGCATGGTGTAATTTACTAGTTGCTGTTTGAGGATTAATGCATTCATCTCATGTTAAGTGTCAAAGAGACTTCAAACTCGTTTGTAGAGCAAGACTAATAAAAAATAAAAATGACAATGCATAACTTGTTTTATCTGCAGGGTAATTTTAGTATTATTTGTTTTATAGTTTTTAATTTTTAGCAATTTGTTTTATTTTGTAATTTTAATTTTATTTTTATTTTAAGTTTAAGTAGTTTTGTAAAATATTATTTATCAATTATTCTTTAAAATATTCCTGTTTAGCTTTAATTTATTTTTATTTCACTTTGAAGTATTTTATTACTTTAATGTTTGCTGATTAATTTCAGATTTCAGTTGGCTGACAAGGCAACAGTGTCAGCTTTATTTTAGTATTATTTATAAAACATTATTGTATTTTTATGTTTTGAATTATATTCTATTTTTATGTTTAATTTTAGTTTAAGTTCTAGTAATTTTGTTTGTCATTTATTTTAAATTTATTTTATTTTGTTTTTAGTTTTAGTAATTTAAGGACCTCAACTTAAACTTAAAGGTAATTTTTTATTTATTTATTAGTTTTTCATCTAATATTGATATTTAATTTGATTTCAGCTTTACTGAAAATTATATTTAATAGTTTTCATTTGAATAAATTTAGTACATCAGCCTAATCTTATTTCAGTTATTTTGCCATGGTTTATATTATTATTTTTTTATATATAGTTTTATTAATTTTTTGAGCACTTTAACTTCAATTAATTTATTGAATATAGTTGCTAACTTTAAAAAAAAAAATTGTTTAAGTTTTTAATCTAATATTTATGTTTTATGTAATTTCAGCTTTATTTCAATGCCACAAAAATGTTTAATAGTTTTACATTTAGAAATGTTGGTACTTCAGCCTTATCTTATTTATTCCAGTTAGTTGTTAAGGTAACTTTAAATGTGAATGCTGTTTTTAGTTAAAGTTTTTCATCTAATATAACTATTATTTATATATATTTATTTTTTTATATTACTGTATTTTAGATTCATTTGGATTACCAAAAACACTCTTTTAAATGTTTTAGTTAACAACACTGTTTATTGGAAATGCACCCTGGGATTTCTATAATATACCAAATCTCACTGGAGATTGGGATGTTTTGCTGAACTCTTATCAGAGATTTTTGCCTGTCCTAGAATGAACTTTGACCCACTAACAGATCCTGCCAGCTCTATCGGCAGGCTATAAATACAGTGTCAATGACTCTGACATATAATATGCTGAGGATGTATGTGCTAATGCTACTTATGATGATGTGTCAATCAAAAGACAAACTGTCCTTCAAATGAATCTCAGTCTGTCAAAAAGACTGGCAAAGTCTTAGAGTCTCTCTTCTCTGCAGTAATGAAAAATCAAACACTTCTGGAGATTATTTAAATGAATGCTCAGAAATGTCACCCGTCCTCTAAATAAACATCTATTTCACTCTGAACCGCTGAGAAACTGGAGCAACATCTTCAAAGCCATGGAAAGCAAATCACAATTCTGAAACCAGTATTAATCCTCGCTGTGAAACACCATCGCATTCACGTTCTCTGAGAGATTTAGCTGTTACTTACTTTTTTTAAAAACCATGTTCCCATGAATATCCTAAAATGTTTTAAATCCAGTAATGGATGATTATGAAGGTACAGTAGAAAGGCGACTGCGTTTGAGAGATTTCGGCTGAAAAAAAAATAGATGGAGGGCAACTGTAGGGTCCTGAAAGTCAAAGTCTCAGTCAGTTTCTCTGCAGAGAAACTGAGTTTAAACAATAATCAATAAAGCTTTAAAACTAGAGCTTGGAGATTTTTAAGTGACAACATTTTGTATAGAAAGTCAGTGCTATTTCAGTGTGTTTTGTTTTTTGTTTTTTTACTGAAAACATCCACCAGTCAGGTGGCTGTTAACATAGAAATTTGGGTCTCTCTACACTATTAAATTACTTGTATTTTTGTACAGCGAAGAAATTTAGGATAGAAAAATTATTTACTAAGTGATTGATAGTAAATTTCACAAACAATTACACAGAAATGGCAAGTAATACATTGAACTGAACATGACATTTTAGATATCAAAGTAGAAAATTGTAAAGTAGAAAAACTAAAATAGTATTTTCTTTTTAAAATAATATGTACTCCAATAATCTGCATTATACAAAGTTTTAACATAAACTAATAAAGTTAATGTGATGCATGTTTGTCATTCATACATAAATGACTGACAAATATGCACCACATTAGGTTTATTAGTTTACATTAAACTCCCAATGGGAATGGAATGGAAATTTTATAAGCAATTTATTTATATAAATCCTACATTTAGGCCTAAATATTTATTGAAGGTTGAAGTCAATGCCAATCTCTTGGAAAAGAGCTTGTGTGTGTGTGTGTGTGTGTGTGTGTGTGTGTGTGTGTGTGTGTGTGTGTGTGTGTGTGTGTGAGTCTGTGTGTGTGTGTGTGTGTGTGTGTGTGTGTGAGTCTGTGTGTGTGTGTGTGTGTGTGTGTGTGTGTGAGTCTGTGTCTGTGTCTGTGTGTGTGAGTCTGTGTGTGTGTGTGTGTGTGTGAGTCTGTGTGTGTGTCATGAAATGAACCGAAGTCCCACAGCCTTTAAGCAATTGCCATAGCATGGATCTATGTGCTAAATCAATTAGCGATACGTTTTTAATGAGGTCAGGGTTAAATCTGGCAGCTTTCCTTAAGCAAATCTAATCAAATGGCCTTTGGAATGAGAAATTCTTTCAGCAAATCCTCCTCTGTCATAAATCATCGGCGAATCTGCAGTTACAAGTGGTTCAAAGTCTTCAGACCTTGTGTTTTGATTCAAAATTAAAGCCTCAGGTTCTTATGTTGCTTTTAATGAATAAAATAACCAAATCAAAGTGAATTTAGTTTAAAAAAAGCTGATGTAACATTCAGAGCAAGTCAGTTTTCAGTAGCTGAGTCTGAAATATGAACCTAAAGCATGGAAACTGCTCTAAAGGGTCAGAGGTCGGATGCGTTTGTGCATTTATCACACTGGAGAGCTTTATCTGAGGTTGTCTGTTGTTGTGCTGTAGACTTTGTTCTCTGCTAGTGACAGTTGTACAACACACATTCATTGGTGAGAAGCATACATCTTTCTATTTTAGAGTGAACAAATGTATGCTGAACATTTTAAAGGAATAGTTCACTGAAAAATTAAAAACAATTACTTCATTTGCTCACCAATGGATCCTCTGCAGTGAATGGGTGCCGTCAGAATGAGAGTCCAAACAACTGATAAAAACATCACAATAATCCACAAGTAATCCACAGTTAAGTCCAGCAGTTAACATCTGGAGAAGTTTATTTTATCAACATTTCTTTTTTTGGGGGGTAAACTACTCTTTCAAAGGATCAGATTCAAATACAAAATAATTGTTTAGTTTTAATATCCAAAAAGATATGTTTTAGCTATATATTACAAATGAGCAAAAACTTAATATTGCATTTTCTAGATAAAAATAAACATATGAAATAGACTTGAACCTGACATAACCATCTAAGTCATCATATTTGTAATGTTAAACATAGATTATCCTCCAGTGCATCTCTGGTTTTCCTTTAGTTTTACCTGTAGGCTTGATTACAAGTGTACTGCAAATGCATTAAATTGGTTTATTTGTTTGTGTTTAAAGGTTCTGTCCAATGCACGGTTGGTCCTGGAGAACCTTATAAAGTAAGTATATCATTAACATCATTTGTTGCTTAATTCATAAATAAACCGGCAATGGTAATGTGATTTCTCAAGCTCAGTGACTCACTAATTTCTGGTTAATGATCCAGCTGAAGCGTCTGAATGAGACAGATAATGACTGTGCCCGGCAGGAACTAAATACTTGTCATTAAGCAAACACTTTCATCCAGAGCAGCATATAGTGCAGTAATCGCTGCTCATCCCTCTGGAGAAAGACCTGTTAAATGGCAGCAGTAATAATGAAGAAACTCTTCGGTTTATTGGTTACTTCTATCAGGTGTTGAATACAGGAGCTTTGGCTTCTGGGATTTTTCAGTCCGTTCTCACTATAAAAAACATTTATTCAGCATTAGCAAAAATGAGGCTTTCCCTAACAAACACCAATAGCGATATAGCCAAACTTATTCATTTATTTATTTCTTTGTTTGTTTGTATGAATTAAAAACAGCTTATTTTTTAGAAGCTGTTAAATTAAGATTTTTGTCAAATTTTTGCATTGCATTTGTTTTTACATTGTGGCATTCTTCCAATTCTTTTTATTGCTTTGGGAAAAATCCCATTCTTATTACTGTAATGCAAAAAAAAGATTATTAATATTTAAATCTTTATCATTTGTTATATATATTAAAAATCAACATAAATGAAATATACAGTATATACATAATGCATTATGCACATTAGCCGTAAACAGTGTTACACAGTATGATGAAAAATTCAAGGTAACATTTAACACATTAAAACATAAGGTTTCTCATTAGAAATACATCTAATTCTCCTCTTGTCTTCAGATATGGCATTCTGGTGGACCCCATCCAGATCATCTCTCTCTTCCTGAAGGACCCATACAGCTGGCCGGCTCCGTGCCTGATCATTGGTATGATAAGTGTGTGTGATTTGTGACCTATACTGCAGATTCATGCAGATCAGCTCATGCTGAAGACATCATTTCACACCACATTTACACTTTCTGTCATGCATAACAATCAACATCTATATTCCATGCATACTCAGTTCAATGTGCCGTGTCTAATCTGTTTGCTTTTGCAGTTTCCAACGTCTTTATAATGGCAGCTTTGTACATAGAGAGAAAGCTATCTGTGGTGAGTTGCATGCTGGGAATTGCATACATAGTGTTACAGATATAACCAATTACACTAAAGAGTGAAGAACATGACCAATATATATATATATATATATACAGTGTTGGGCAGTAACTAGTTACATGTAACGGTGTTACGTAATTTAATTACAAAATTATTGTAACTGTAATTAGTTACAGTTACTAAGAAAAAATGAGTAATTAAATTACAGTTACTTATGAAATTTTTAACGATTACAAAGGGGATTACATTTGAATATTTACACACATCCACATACAGATTTAACTGATTTCTTTCCCAAATTGCACTGACTATTCTGAGACATACCGCCCTAATAATTTCCGGGATGCGGAAATACTGTACAGTCTGGTCCGTAGAATCCAGTCATAAAAACGAAATGCCTAACGTGGACGGAATATGCCACATTTTGGATGACTAAATCAAAAGTAGGTCAGTACACTTGAATCAAAACATGACATGGACTAGTGTCTGTGAATATTAAGCCCCAAAAATGCAATATATGACTTGCACATTCTGCGTGTCTGTGGAAATCAGGCGCGGACTGGACACCGGGAGAACCGGGACAATTCCCGGTGGCCTGCCAGCCGATTTTGCCCCACTATTTAATATCATTATTGTATAATTGCCTGCCGAATGTACTAAAGCGGTCATTTGCGAATCCGCCATTTGATAATTAAATCTCTAATAAGTCATGAATTGTTAGTCATGACTCGCGTGCTCTCCGTGCCTCCGCCAAACGGTTTGGATCAGACTCAGAGTAATCAATGCGAGAGAGAGAGAGAGAGAGAGAGAGAGAAAGAGAGAGAAAGAGAGAGAAAGAGAGAGAGAATAGAGTGGACTGCTGGAGCTGAGAAGCAGAACCCCTGTTCAGGGTTTCGGGTCAGTTTCATCTGTAAAGATGCTTTTTTGTCTTTGTTTTTTTATTTAATTAATCAAGCAGCAGCACGTTGCTCATCAGTCATCACTCAAAATACTATATAAAGGACATCTGTAATGATAAAAGTTCGTATGGCAGAGAAGGAAGGAGACCAGAGTCGGCGTACTGAGGCTCGTGGGAACTTTATTATACTGATCAAAAGAACGGAAAACAAAGTCGCGCCACATGCGCATAAACATTGATACTTTCAGGCTCTCGCTTTCTGTCGGTCGCTTCCTCCCACGAGTCCTCAGGTCTCTCTTTTGTCTCTGGTTCTCAGCTGGCTTAAATACTGCTTCCCCACGCCAATCACTGCAATGAGAAGCAGGTGTCACTTGTCTCTCACTTAACTCACTTACCACCGCTGATCTCCTCACTCTCTCTCCCGTCGCAGACCTCGCTAAACCACACCTCCCCTGCCACATACCCCCACCGCCCGACTCAGGCCGGGGAGCCATCCGGCCTGCAGCCCCCCCCCCCCCCCCCCCTTCCTGGAGAGGAAGTCGGCCACAGCCATCTGCGCCCCCGGCCTGTGAATCACCTTGAACTTAAATGGCTGTAAAGCTAGATACCAACGGGTGATTCGCGCGTTGGTATCCTTCATGCGGTGGAGCCACTGGAGGGGCGCGTGGTCCGAGCAGAGGGTGAACTCCCGGCCCAGGAGGTAGTAACGAAGGGTGAGGACCGCCCACCTGATGGCCAAACACTCCTTTTCTATGGTGCTGTACTTAGCCTCTCTCTTAGAGAGCTTCCGGCTAATGTACAGCACCGGGCGATCCCCCCCCCCCCCCACCTCCTGGGACAGGACCCCCTGTCCGACGCGTCAGTCTGCAACAAAAAGGGGAGAGAAAAGTTAGGAGAGTGCAGGAGCGGTCCACCACACAGGGCAGCCTTAACTCGGGTAAAGGCCTGTTGGCACCGCTCCGTCCATTGGACCGTATCTGGTACCTCCTTTTTAGTGAGGTCAGTCAGGGGGCTAGTGAGGTCCGAATAACCAGGAATAAATCTCCTATAATATCCCGCCAGCCCCAGGAACTGCCTCACCTCCTTTTTGGTCTTGGGTCTGGGGCAAGTCGCAAATGCTGCCGTCTTGTCAATTTGGGGACGCACTTGCACGTGACCCAAGTGGAAGCCCAGATACCTTACCTCCACCCGCCCAACCGCGCACTTCTTCGGGTTGGCCGTTAGCCCCGCCCGTCTCAGCGCCTCGAGGACAGCCCTCACATGCTCCATATGCCGCCGCCAGTCGCCACTATAAATGATAATATCATCCAGGTAGGCGGCGGCATATGCAGCATGCGGGCGCAGCACTCGATCCATGAGATGCTGGAACGTAGCGGGGGCCCCGAACAAGCCGAACGGAAGCGTCACAAATTGGTGTAAACCAAACGGCGTGGTGAAGGCTGTTTTTTCTCTAGACATGGGAGATAAGGGGATCTGCCAATATCCTTTTGTCAAGTCCAATGTCGAATAAAAGCGAGCCGTACCTAACCGATCGAGCAACTCGTCAATCCGTGGCATTGGATAAGCATCAAATTTTGACACTGCGTTCACCCTGCGATAGTCCACACAAAATCGCACCGAGCCGTCCGTTTTAGGGACCAAAACAATCGGGCTCGCCCAAATCACTGTGGGACTCCTCGATTACTCCTAACCCCAGCATCGCCTCTAATTCTGTCTGAACCACTTTTTTCTTGTGTTCAGGTAGTCTATATGGCCGGCTGCGAACCACCACACCCCGCTCTGTCTCAATATGGTGCTGAATCAGATTAGTACGACCAGGTAGAGGCGAAAACACGTCTGCAAATTCGGACTGTAACTGTCCAATGTCAGTGAGCTGCGAGGGCGAGAGGTGATCCCCTCCCGGGGCCAGGGCGAGGGATTTTTCTTTAATGATCGCCTCTGGCCCGAGATCCTCCTCTCCGCTCACTGCCGTCGCTAGCAACACTGACTCCTCTTCACTCCATTTTTTAAGGAGGTTGAGGTGGTAAATTTGCCTGGAGTCGCCTCTGTCTGTTCGTACTACTTCATAATTGAGATCGCCTATTCGCTGTGTGACCTCAAAGGATCCTTGCCACTTTGATAATAATTTGGAGCTGGAGGTTGGCAGTAATACGAGCACTTTAACTCCCTTTGCAAATTCTCGGAGCTTAGTTCCCCTGTTATACAGCTGGCTTTGTCTGCCCTGGGCCTGAAGCAAATTCTCCATTGAGAGCCGCCCCAGTGTATGGAGTTTTGCTCTCAGGTCCATGACATACTGAATTTCATTTTTGCTATCCGAATGTCCGTCCTCCCAAGTTTCTTTCAGGACGTCCAGCACATACGGGCTGGCGTCCGTAAAGAAGCTCGAAGGGGGAAAACCCCGTGGAGGCTTGGGGGACCTCGCGCACAGCGAATAAGAGGGGCTCTAGCCATCTATCCCAATTTTTCGCGTCTTCTTGTACGAATTTACGAATCATTGTTTTCAAAGTGCGATTAAATCATTCGACCAGTCCGTCTGTTTGTGGGTGATAGACGCTGGTCCGTACCGCTTTAATGCCCAATAATTCGTATAATTCGCGTAACGTGCGTGACATAAACGCGATGCCTTGGTCCTTGAGAATCTCTTTTGGGATTCCCACGCGGGAGATTAAACGAAACAGGGCGTCCGCCACACTCTTCGCCGAGATATTGCGGAGCGCCACTGCTTCGGGATATCGTGTTGCATAGTCCACTATGACTAACGCAAAATGATGTCCCCGTGCGGATCGTTCTAATGGCCCGATGAGGTCCATACCAATTCGTTCGAAGGGGTCCAGCACTAGAGGTAGAGGGCGCAACAGCGCTTTTGGGGTGGCCGGTGGGTTCACCAACTGACATTCCCGACACGACGCGCACCATCTGCGGACGTTCTCGTGAATGCCCGGCCAAAAAAATCGGGTCATTAGACGATTTAGCGTGGCTGTCATACCTAAATGCCCCGCCATTGGATTGCAATGTGCCGCCTGGAAAAGCATTTCCCGACGGCTCTTAGGTACTAATAATTGGGCCGTATCTTCCTTTGTCTGAGCGTCATGGGTCACTCGATACAACCGGTCCTTAATAACGGCAAAATACGGATAAGAGAGCGCGCGGTCAGGATGGAGGACCTGCCCATCGATGGAACGGACCTGCTCGAATGCATGTTTAAGGGTCTCATCCTGGGACTGCTCCAGGGGAAAGTCATCGCGACTGGAAAGGTTAAGCCTCGCCAACTCGCTCGGTTCCCCTGAAGCTTCCCCACTGGGTCCGGGTACAGATTCTCCCACCTGAGCGCACGCCCCGCCAACCGGGCCTCTCTTTTTCCCAGAGGCATCCACTGTTAAACACCCCAATAATTGTTCAAAAGCTGGCCAATTGGTACCCAAGATTAGTGGATGCCGGAGGCGCGGACTAACGGCCACCTCCACATAATACTTTTGTCGCCTAAATTTGATGCCTATGGTTTTTATGGGGTATTCCACTATATCCCCGTGCACACACCTCACCTTAACCACGCGGCCCGTATCCAATGCCCCGGATTGTATCAGGCTTTGATGGATGGAGGTCTGGTTACAACCTGAATCCACCAAAGCCTGATAGGTACCCCCCTTAATACTCACGGGTATTTGGTACAACCCGGCTTGATCGGGGCCAGCCTGCGGGTCGTCCGGGATCCGGACCCACGTCCCCACCTCCATAACCGGGCACCGGTCCACGAAATGGCCTGGATCCCCGCAACGCCAGCAGGCCGGCCCAGGCCTCCCCGCCACCCTAGTGGTTGGAAGTGGGTCAGGTGATTGACGTGGGGAAGCAGCTGGTAGCTCAGCCAGTCCCTCCCCGTGCGGCGGCCCCATACCCCTGGCCGGACCCCGTGACATGGCGGCCGGCTCCGTCCCTGCTCTCCAACGGGGTGCGGCCCTCGGTGGCCCCGTGTACCGAGACCTGGGTAAAGGGACAGGCTTTGGAGAAAGAGGAGAGAGAGAGGGGGGGGGAAGACAGAGAGAGAGAGACAGATGGAAGGGGTTCGCCGACCCCGGAACACGCCGCCAGATCCATCCTCTGCCAGCTGGATGGCCAGATCCAGCGACGCCGGCCGGTGGCACTGGACCCACTGAGCAGTCCTCTTCGGGAGACGTGAGATGAACTGCTCCAGCACCACGGTGTTGATAATGGTCTCGGCGTCGCTTCCTCCGGCCAACAGCCATTTGCGGCAGGAGTCCCGGAGCTGCTGGGCTAAGACAAAGGGCCGGCCCGCTTCGGTCAGTTCTAGCGACCGGAAGCGTTGACGGTGCTGCTCGGGGCTGAGGCCGACCCTTTGGAGCACTGCTCTTTTTAAGTCTGCATATACCAGGAGGTTCTGGACGGGCAGTTGTTGAGCAGCCTTCTGGGCCTCCCCTGACAGCAGCGGAATTATCCGGACCGGCCAGCTGTCCTCCGGCCACCCACACGCCTCGGCCGTCCTCTCAAACAAATCGAGGAACGCTTCCGGATCATCTGTTGGCCCCATTTTCGTAAGAGGCATGTGGGCAGCAGGGCTGGAACTGGGGGAGGCCGACCTCGTCCGAACCTCCCGGTCCAGCATGCTCCGGAACAGCTCGCGGTCCTCCCGCTGGACCTGCATCATTGCCTGAAACCGATGTTCGTGGTCGGCTCGCAGCTCCAGCAGGGCTTGATGTTGTTCCTGATGCAGGCCCGCGAGCGATGTAATGAGCTCCGCAAACGGCGTTCCCGATGATCCTGACGGGGTTTGCATGGCGTCGTCGTTCTCCTTCTTTCCCGGGTTTCGGCACCAGTGTAATGATAAAAGTTCGTATGGCAGAGAAGGAAGGAGACCAGAGTCGGCGTACTGAGGCTCGTGGGAACTTTATTATACTGATCAAAAGAACGGAAAACAAAGTCGCGCCACATGCGCATAAATCATAACATTGATACTTTCAGGCTCTCGCTTTCTGTCGGTCGCTTCCTCCCACGAGTCCTCAGGTCTCTCTTTTGTCTCTGGTTCCCAGCTGGCTTAAATACTGCTTCCCCACGCCAATCACTGCAATGAGAAGCAGGTGTCACTTGTCTCTCACTTAACTCACTTACCACCGCTGATCTCCTCACTCTCTCTCCCGTCGCAGACCTCGCTAAACCACACCTCCCCTGCCACAACATCATTATTATCTGTTGTAATGTTACAGTAGTAGTTTAGCTGAAAAAAAATTCAGAAGCTACGACAGACAACAACACAACCCTTACGAAAATTTACATTTTAATATTTAACTATAAATCCAGAGAAAATGGTTATTATTGTTTAACTGTGATAACCAAAAATGTAAAATTATTTTACAAATGTATTTATTTAAAAATAAATACAAATCCATTTGCAAAAACAAAACAAAAACAAAACAAGGTTATTTTACTTTTATATAGGCTAATAAAAGCATGGTAATTTTTTGTAAGGGGAAAAACATGACTCGTGTACAGTATTAGGATTTTTCTATAAAGATATTGTAGTATTGTAGAGTATTGTATTGTAAAGTATAGTTTTGTTCAATCTTGAGTATTTAAGTCACGAGAGAGATGGATAACAGGGCAAAATAAAGAGACTGAAGAGAGAAATGGAAGTGAAGGTGCAGTTCAGGAGAGAACTTTTAATTATTTTGCATGTCCCCAAATTAAAGATTTAAATCTTTTTTATGTCAGGTCCATACAAAAAATAGTTTTGTCCATGAATTTGTTTGTATGAGTTTGAATTTTTCAGAAATTTTTTCCCAGTCCGCCCCTCCTGTAAATTAATGGCAAAGACATGGTTTCATTTACTACACATAGGCCTACTGAAGCTCGCAGTGTTTTCAACCTCTGCTGCCTCAATATATGAGTACACGAGCACATAAACATAATTTCTAGAACTGCTCTGTGTCACTTCATGTGCATTTTACTTATTTTGAGAAAACTATCATCATATACAGAGACAGCAGTTTCAAAAAAACACCAATGTTTCAGGAGTTTATTACACAGAATACGTCACATGCTTATTAGATAACTGTATTTAAGTTGATGTATATGCTTTTATTTATTATTCTTTAATTTTCACAAATTTAGAAAAGTAATCAAAAAGTACTCAAAAGTAATTAGTTACATTACTTTAATAAAGTAATTGAAAAAGTTACACTACTATTACATTTTAAACAGGGTAACTTGTAATCTGTAACCTATTACATTTCCAAAGTAACCTTCCCAACACTGTATATATATATATATATATATATATATTTATATTTATATATATATATATATATATATATATATATATATATATATATATATATATATATATATATATATATATATATTGGTCATGTTCTTCACTCTTTAGTGTAAATATGTATATATATATGTATATATATATATATATATATATATATATATATATATATATATATATATATATATATATATATATATATATATATGTATATATATGTATATATATATATGTATATATATATATGTATAAATATATATATGTATATATATATATATGTATATATATATGTATGTATATATATATATGTATGTATATATATATGTATATATATATGTATGTATATATATATGTATATATATATATATATATGTATATATATATATGTATATATATATATATATATATATATATATATACATATATGTGTATATATTATTATTATTTCAGCTACTACTAAAAAAGTAAATAAAAACAATATTGACAAACACTATGAGATTTGTTTGTTTATTGCAGGATAAATGTATATCTGTTAGCACAAGTGTTTTCATTGCTGGTTGGTTTTAATAAAGTTGTGTTATTTCTTTTCCAGGGCACCATCTCAGAGTGCACCGGAACATTCCTTCACTGCATCAATCTTGCAGCTCTTTTATTTGTCCCAGCCGGTACAGTTCTCAGTGTGTCCTCGATGACCCCAGGTATCATCTTTTATCAGTGTGCATATGTTCATACTAACACCTTCAGCCTTAGGTCTTTTAAGAAAGTGTCACTATAGCATTGTTTTCTCATGCACTAACTAAAAAAATAATAATAATAAATAAAAAAAAACTCTATTAGTGGTTGTTTTTACTTTTGGCCATGTGATTTGGTTATTTTTAATGAGAAAATTATGCTTTTGATGTAATCTTTTATCTTAAAACTTGACTAGTCACTATGTATCACTACATTTAGAAAGTGTTTATGTCATATGTCTTGTATGTAAGTTCTGGGGTTCTTGTGTTGTTATGTGTATTTTCTGACTGTGTTTCAGTGGGTGGTGTTGTGGCATTGGGTGTCTTCACCGTTCTCTTCCTCAAGCTCTATTCATACAGAGATGTCAACAAATGGTGCAGAGAGATCAGACGTGCCAAAGCCCGAACCCTGTCTCGCTCTCACTCCTGTAAGTAACACTCCAACCTCACCAAAAACCACATACATTTTTATCATGCATATCTGACATCAGGCATATTCTCATTTTCACATGCATTTCTTTGCATGAATGCAAACACTTCTAGATACACAATCACTGTGTTCCGAAATGCATAATTGCACAAATCTTAATGCAATGCACGTATAGCAATTATAGCATGCATTAGAGCTAGCATTACAATATATTGCTCTTATATGAATGCATTGTTTTGATTTGCACTTAATTTTTTATTTTGCACCAATAACACCTGCCACTTGATAGATAGATATAGATATATAGATATAATAAATATGTATTTATTTCATATATATATATACAACCCGAATTCCGGAAAAGTTGGGACGTTTTTTAAATTTTTTATAAAATGAAAACTAAAAGACTTTCAAATCACATGAGCCAATATTTTATTCACAATAGAACATAGATAACATAGCAAATGTTTAAACTGAGAAAGTTTTCAATTTTATGCACAAAATGAGCTCATTTCAATTTTGATTTCTGCTACAGGTCTCAAAATAGTTGGGACGGGGCATGTTTACCATGGTGTAGCATCTCCTTTTCTTTTCAAAACAGTTTGAAGACGTCTGGGCATTGAGGCTATGAGTTGCTGGAGTTTTGCTGTTGGAATTTGGTCCCATTCTTGCCTTATATAGATTTCCAGCTGCTGAAGAGTTCGTGGTCGTCTTTGACGTATTTTTCTTTTAATGATGCGCCAAATGTTCTCTATAGGTGAAAGATCTGGACTGCAGGCAGGCCAGGTTAGCACCCGGACTCTTCTACGACGAAGCCATGCTGTTGTTATAGCTGCAGTATGTGGTTTTGCATTGTCCTGCTGAAATAAACAAGGCCTTCCCTGAAATAGACGTTGTTTGGAGGGAAGCATATGTTGCTCTAAAACCTTTATATACCTTTCAGCATTCACAGAGCCTTCCAAAACATGCAAGCTGCCCATACCGTATGCACTTATGCACCCCCATACCATCAGAGATGCTGGCTTTTGAACTGAACGCTGATAACATGCTGGAAGGTCTCCCTCCTCTTTAGCCCGGAGGACACGGCGTCCGTGATTTCCAACAAGAATGTCAAATTTGGACTCGTCTGACCATAAAACACTATTCCACTTTGAAAGAGTCCATTTTAAATGAGCCTTGGCCCACAGGACACGACGGCGCTTCTGGACCATGTTCACATATGGCTTCCTTTTTGCATGATAGAGCTTTAGTTGGCATCTGCTGATGGCACGGCGGATTGTGTTTACCGACAGTGGTTTCTGAAAGTATTCCTGGGCCCATTTAGTAATGTCATTGACACAATCATGCCGATGAGTGATGCAGTGTCGTCTGAGAGCCCGAAGACCACGGGCATTCAATAAAGGTCTCCGGCCTTGTCCCTTACGCACAGAGATTTCATCAGTTTCTCTGAATCTTTTGATGATGTTATGCACTGTAGATGATGAGATTTGCAAAGCCTTTGCAATTTGACGTTGAGGAACATTGTTTTTAAAGTTTTCCACAATTTTTTTACGCAGTCTTTCACAGATTGGAGAGCCTCTGCCCATCTTTACTTCTGAGAGACTCTGCTTCTCTAAGACAAAGCTTTTATAGCTAATCATGTTACAGACCTGATATCAATTAACTTAATTAATCACTAGATGTTCTCCCAGCTGAATCTTTTCAAAACTGCTTGCTTTTTTAGCCATTTGTTGCCCCCGTGCCAACTTTTTTGAGACCTGTAGCAGGCATTAAATTTTAAATGAGCTAATTAACTGGATAAAAGTGTAAAATTTCTCAGTTTAAACATTTGCTACGTTATCTATGTTCTATTGTGAATAAAATATTGGCTCATGTGATTTGAAATTCCTTTAGTTTTCATTTTATTAAAATTTAAAAAACATCCCAACTTTTCCGGAATTCGGGTTGTATATATATATATATATATATATATATATATATATATATATATATATATATATATATATATATATATATATATATATATATATAGGGTACATTTTTCTAAATTGAGATTTATATATATCACCTGAAAGCTCAATCAATAAGCTTTCCATTGATGTATGGTTTGTGAGGAGGACAATATTTGACCGAGATACAACTATTAGAAAATTTGGAATCTGAGGGTGCAAAAAAAAATCTAAATACTGAGAAAATTTCTTTTGAAGTTGTCCAGATTTAGTTCTTAGCAATGCATATTACCAATCAAAAAGGAAGTTTTTACATATTTACAGTAGGAAATGTATAAAATATCTTCATTGAACATGATCTTTACTTAATATCCTAATGATTTTTGTCAGAAAAATCAAAAATTTTGACCCATACAATACACTTTTGGCTATTTCTACAAATATACCCCAGTGACTTAAGACTGCTTTTATATATATAAAACAAAAACTAATAAACATGACAAAAACTAAATTTGTAAAACTGTAACTAAACATAAAATGAAACCGGAAAATATAAAAATATCTCTGTGATACTAAAATAACACGTATCTGCAGTATTAATGGGTTATGTAAACTTCAAACTAAACTTCAAATGTTGTCAAGCCAACTTGCAAAAAAGTCTTGACTTGAAGTTTCATATTCTAGCATGATCTAGGAGTGTAATCATACTCCGCTCTGTGTTTTTGGTCTCCTGGCAGAGAGTATCTAAATGAATTCAGTGTGTGTTAATGTTTAATTTTCTCCTGTAGGCCCATCTGTGCACAAAGCCAACGGCACGACTGGATACACACACGTGAGCTATCCAGGAAACCTCACACACAGAGGTCAGTCACTACAGGACAAACACAGCCTGCTGAATAACTCTCAGTTATGAAGGAAGTTCAGTAATAGATATAACATATGAATTCAAATGTATAAAATTGAATCAATAACTAATTTATTTTTTTTTACATTTATTTTATTTTGATTATCATTTTTACAGACATTTATTATTTTATTTTCGTTCCAACTCTGTGTTACGAGCTGAACTTCCCGCGGTCTCCACGGATCCGAAAGCGTTTTTTACTACGTCGACTGCTTGAGATGGTGAGTATATGACAGCAGACGCTGTCCTGAGACACACGCTTGCAGTTTGCACTTTCTGATCATTTTATACCTATTTTTCTTTCTTGCAGCTGTTTTTAATGCAGTTAATGATTGGATTAATACAGCAGGTATGCAAATTAAATCAAAGTTTTTTGTATCTATGTGGCATGATGTTTTTAATGACTTTTATTTATTTATTTATTTATTTTTTGATAGTGGATGGTTCCGACGATTCAGAACTCAATGAAACCTTTTCAGGTAGAATCCCACTTTAATGTTTTAAACATGTAAAGCCTGACATAGAAAATTATATTTAGAAAAACCTAATGTTTTGAAATGGTTATTTGAACCTTTAGACAAAAAAATAAAAAATTATAATGTTAGCATGTGTTTGTTTTGTTAAGTAGCATATTTGATACATCAAGCTTTAATATCTCTCTCATATAGTGATATTATGTATATACTGCTCAGTTTAATTCAGAGGCCCAAACTGAGCAAAAATATGCAATATGGTGCAGATGCTGATATTTATATGGACAAAAAGCAATGATATTCTGATAGCTTGTAAATCAGTGTGATCTATATAACGGTATACCAGACTACATACATAAAATGAAATAAATATCAGATGTCACTCTACAGTATATCTCCCAATAATATCTCGTTATTTAAATGTTTAGTTTTATGATCAAAACATATAATGCAACGCGATACAGTGATGATTAAGAGATTTTTCAAAAGCCTGATGATCATATTTGAGACTCACACTTTAACACATTTTCTCTAAAATGATGTAGGCATTATCAAGTAAAGCAAAGTCCAGTACACGTGAAGCACAAGCTGAAGTAGACTTTTGTACAATGATAGTAAAAGGCCTTTTACTTGCTAAAACGTATGAATCAGACAACAGAAAAATGCATTGAAATTGAAAGTTGCCCAGGGTTTACAAAAACACTTCTTTAGCATGCTGTTTTTATCCATTTATGCTATTTATCTACTTATTGATCATAGAGTCTCTGGCTCTTTTGACAGGACATGGATTTGTCCAGAATAGTTGAACGTCTGCTGAAACTTGCGGTAAGAGAAACAAATGCAAACAGATGCTGTTGCTTTATGGTTTCTACTGCTTTCACTGTGGAACCTGCTGTTACTATGGTGCGAAATTTAGGCCCTCATCAAATTCAGTTCAAGTTTTCCCTTTTGCAGCTGATCAGCTCAATATAGTCATAAATAAACAATCTAATTAGCAGTCAGCTAATAATTCATATAGAAGACACTTTTAATTTTTGTATTATGTTAAAACTATGTAGCAAACTGAATTGTACAGTTTAACATTATACGAAATATTTAAATGCTGAATACCACGATTGACCAATCAGAAATAAGGATTTCAAGCAGCTTGAATTTCACAGCTGATATCATATTTGTGGCCCCTCCTCCTCAGAGTGTCTAATGGCACAAGCCCCGCCCCTTCTCCGTGTCCCACTACAGGTGCCCAATCATTTTATCTGGCTCATCTTTTTCTATTGGTATTTCCACTCCTCTATGAACTTCGTAGCGGAGCTCATGCAGTTTGGAGACCGCGAGTTTTACCGCGACTGGTGGTGAGTGGCTTCCTCCATCCAGAGCTGATTCAGGCTTATCAAAACCTGTAGTAGGCCTATGTTAAACCACAGTAATATGTACAGTAGTATTAAGGTATGTTAAATTTTAAAGGTCCATTTACACCAAGGATGGTAACTAAAAAAATAACTATAGCTTTAAAGTTTTAATAATCCTTATAATTCTTTGAGAAGTATAATCTACAACTATAATGACAAAGTAAATATCACTGGAATCACATTAAGAACTATTTATTTCCAGATAATGAATGATAAAAACATTGACAATCAGTGCACTTGAATTTAAGGAGCTCAAACATTAAAAAAAAAAAAACTGCAGTGCGTTATTATAATAAACAACACTATTTTACATTTGTTTTGACGCTATACAATTTTTTATAGTTCTCATTCGTATTGTATGCGGTCCTTTACTTGTAAGAGAATAGCTAAATCTACAACACAGCTATAAAAATTATAATTGCAATCTCAGAATTCTGACATTTTTCATGCAATTTTGAGTTTATATCATAATTCTGACCTTTTATCTCATAATTCTGAATTTTTTTTCTCACTATTCTCAGAAAAGTCCTAATTAACTTAGTTAAATTGAAATTGCGAGAAAAAAATATCATTCTGAATTATCGCGAAATAGACTTTTTATTTTTTTTTACCTCAGAATTGTGAGAAACAAAGTTCTATGGTTTTTTTATTCTGTGGGAGAAACAGACTTTATTAGTTGCAATCACTTTTTTAGAGTGGTTTGTTCAGAATCTAATGCTATATCAGAATCCATCCAAATTTAAAGAGCATTTAACGCAGCAGACAACAAAACTGCACAATTGTTATAAACAGAACATTATTGTCTGTTGGGGTGGATGCTAATACAGTTATTGTTATGTTATGGTAATATGGTTATTGCATTACTTTTGGAGTCACTGTTGTATTATTATTTCCAGACCAATATCAATAAATAATGTACAAAATTCATAAAATAAAGTCTTTTAAAAACATAAAAAATAAATTTTTTATTTATTTATTTAGCATTTAATGCTTCACATTGCAGAAGTAAAATAGCATGCAAATGCCATTTCATGAGAAAGTTTTCACACTGTGAAGTTTGGAGTTTGACTGATGATCTTTATATGTGCAGGAACTCTGAAACAATTCCGTATTTTTGGTCAAACTGGAACATTCCTGTTCACAAGTGGTGCCTAAGGTGAGTTGAGTTTATCAGCTTATGTGATTGGATTTGTCTGTTATTTGTGCACCAGAGGCAATTTTCTTGCAGCAGTGTTGAGCTTTGTGTTCATATTACGACAGAAATCAGTTTTGAGATAAGTTTGTGTGGTCTGTTCATGTCTTACTGCAGTTTGTTCATTGATTTCTCATTTTCTGTTTCCCTTCAGACACTTTTATAAGCCCATGTTGGTGAAAGGAGTAAATAAGTTAGCAGCTCAGTTAGCTGTGTTCTTCATGTCTGCGTTTTTCCATGAGGTCTCTTTGCTCACTTACATTGCTACAATTTACAGTCAGGTTATTTTCCTGTGTCTTTAATAGTCCTGACAATGTTTTGTTTATTTTTTGCCAGTATTTAGTGAGTGTCCCTCTAAAGATGTTTCGCCTCTGGGCGTTTCTGGGAATGATGGCACAGGTCAGTCTTAAATATTCAATATTGCTTGAACATCAAACTAAATGACTCATTTCACATTCTGCTTCTGTTTCAGATCCCGCTCGCCTATTTTGTGGGCCGATTCTTGAGGGGAAACTATGGCAATGCTGCTGTCTGGATGTCGCTGATCATCGGCCAGCCGATCGCTGTGCTCATGTACTTTCATGACTATTACGTGCTGCATTATGGGAATGCGGCAGAGGGCGTCGCGGCATGACACAGCCATTTCTGCAATAAAGAAGTTGAATGTAAAAACAATGCATATATTTTTAGAAGGGACATTTTTCGATTTTTAACAGACTTCAGCCCAAATCGAATGTGATCATTATTCCGAATGACTTGAGCAGGTGTGTTTTATAACGTGCAATCTAATGTTAACACTGCCGAGCTAAAGCAGCACATCGTTGCAATGCCTTCTCAGTAATATTTCATACTTGACATTTTCATACTAAAATGATCAATCAAAGAGGCGCAAAATCAAAAGTGCATTTGTATTTTTCCAAATGCATTTCAGAACTCATTTATGTCTCCAATATAAATGTAATGTTTTTTTATTCTCTGTGCTGTTGCTTTGGTGGTGCGACTGACTGAATCTGTGAGTTTTTGCACTTTATTTAGAAATGCATGATGTTTGTCAACCTTTTAAAGGTTCATTTAAAGAATGTAAATGCTCTTATGTTGATTTCAAAACTTGTTTGATTTTAAGTCAGTGCATTATATCACCATTGTACATGAATCTGTGAAAATTTTCAAGCCAAAATTATATTATGTGCCATTTAATTTGCCTGTAGTGTTATTTAAATGGAATTTAATGGGATTCAAGTACCAAGGTGGCCTAAAAAGATGTAAGATGTCCTAGAGCATGTAATTTTCTCAACTCAAATTTGAAAACTATTTTGTGGAGTTTTTGTCTACTGAATTTTTTTGGAACGACATTTCCCAAGACTTTGTATGTATCCCTCTCAGCCGTGATTTTGTTCCTGTCAAATCCATCCTGGGCTGGTTGTATAAACTACTTAGACTAGTACAAAAAAGTTAGATTGGCCCAATCTTAGTCAGAAAAGTAAGACTGATTTAAGACTGTCTAACTGCCAGTTGGTCAAACTATTTCTTAAGACAGTCTTAACATAGTGGCTATGTTTGTGTAATTGGCCCCTGCTTTAAATAGCTTGAGCATTTAAAGCAGTGGACAATAAAACTGCAGCGCGCTTATAATAAACAATGTTATCATCCGTTGGTTTGGACGCTTTGCAATCTTTATAGTACGTATTATGAACGGTCCTTAACTCAAAATACTAACACATCACAACTATAACAACATAAGACCTTTTTTATTCAATAAAACCATAGACAGCCAATCAGAATCCCTCTTGACTTTAAAGAACACGAGCATTGCGTAGCTATGATGCAATGGGAACGCTCCTTGGCTGTGCCGATTGTCTTAAGCCCGTATGGAATCATGCCAATCCGTTGGCTGATGGCGCGGGTGCCACCACGATGCCACAAGGTCGCCACTCTTATACTAGCGACCGCACCATTTGCTCCTCAGATTTCCTTTCTTCAGAAGTGGTCATTCGTTTTCAGAAGCGATTGATCTGGCCCATATGTTGACATCTTTCTCTTTTGCACTTTGGCGATGGCATTCAGTGGAACCTTGTTTCTCCTTGTGGTGAAGTAATATGAAGTTTCGTTGCTTCCAGTCGCCATGCTCGACCTGCATAGAAAGTGTGTTAACTATATGGTTTTGTCACACAGGGGCGAGGCTTTTTACAGTGCTTTTAACTGTAATTTTGTCTCAAAACTTTTGGCATGATGCTTGCGGTTTTTGAGAAGGAGTTATCCATTTTCCGTTGGACGAATTGCGTGAGTCCCAGTCCTCTAAGCTCGACGAGTGTTTATTGAGCATCCCTAATTCTCGTCCCTCATAAAGAAAGCTGCCATTTTTCAGTGATATGCATCATGAAATCTCCAGATCCAGGAAGCGGCCTTTCTCTGCTCGCCTTACTAACGCTTACTTCGCCAACCTAGTGGGTTCTGTGGAGCAGGGTTATGCTGTTTTTGCAGCGATCAAATTTTGTGGTTCTCGGAGCTAGTCTCCCTTCTAAAACACACCCAATGGGAGATTCCAGTCAGGGAAAACCTGTTGTCTCAACTCCAGGGCAGGATTCGGGACTCTCGGCCCGAGATTCAGAAGCTATGGGTGTGGCCGATCGAGGGCGATCAGCTGTGACCTCTAGTCTTGCGTTCCTTCTACTAGGAGGCTTTATTCTTCCAAGTGGAAGGTTTTTGGATAGTGGTGTTCAGATCGTGCATTGGATCCAGTCAGCCGCCCGATTGGTTTAGTGCTGGAGTTTCTAGATGAGACGTTTGTGGCTGGAGTGGTGGCTACCACCTTGAGAGCTTTTGTTGCAGCTATCGCTTTTTGCAGGTATGTGGATGAAGTCTCCCTAGGTATCATTGTTTGGTCTCTTCGTTTATGTGTGGGGTTAGGTTTTTGAGGCTTGCGCGCCCTGTCAGTGTTCCATCCTGGGACTTAACGTGCTGGAAGGCTTATTGGAGTCTCCTGAACGAATTCTGACCCTTAAGGTGATGCTCCTGTTGGCGTTGGCTTCTATCAAACGCATAGGGGATGTTAGCGAGCCATGCGTGGAGTTTGCTCCTGGCCTTGTTAAGGTATTTCTATGAGCCAGGCCCGGTTATGTTCCCAAGATCTCTTTCTCATCATTTCGCTCTCAGGTGGTCGTGCTTCACTCCTTCTGTCCTCCTCCTTTTGCTTTGTTTGAGGACGAGAGGCGTACCCTGCTTTGCCCCGTTCGAGCTTTGAAGCTCTATGTGGACCACTCTCGTCAATGGCGCAATTCCTCCCAATTATTGGTATGTTTTGTTGCTGGCTGCAGAGAGCTCATCGCATCAAAATAGGATTTCTCATTGGGTAAGGGATGCTATTTCACTTGTGTATGAAGTCTGAGGTCTCTCTTCAATGCTATGTATTCAAGCTTATTCTACCAAGAGTGTTGCTTCCTGTCAAGCTCTTTTCAGAGAAGTTCTCCTGGAGGATATCTGTGTGACAGCAAGTTTTATAGCTTGGATTTAGATGCGGCTCATGGTACCCAGATTCTTTCAGCTTGAACCAACTGTAACAGCAAATAATGGACACCAAATAAGAAATCAGGCTGTATTTTGCTAAATACTTTTCTTAAAACTTGGTACTAGACTTTTGAGTGCATCCTGTTGGTCAAATGTTGTAAATATTTTTTTTTATATTTTATATGGTTAAAACATTTCGCCTGCTGCTGATCTTGGACCCATTATTATTATTATTTGGATCTAGATAACAGTTTAAGGTTGACTCATAATTTACCATAGTTATGATAATACTGAGATGTACATTGTAGCTGCTGCAATCAGGTGTGATAACAGATT